>NC_061088.1:69479867-69497367 GCF_015104395.2 Macrobrachium nipponense
GTCCGCTGAATAAATCTGTAGTAATTTAATTGAATTTTATGTAAATACCGAGTGAATATATAGCAGTCATGCATCAGTGCGTAGCAGTTTTATAACCCCAGGGTCCCGTCAGAGGAATAGGAGCCGCGTCAGTTTTTCAGTTTTTTATGAGCCTCTTCAGTCCCATTGGCCATAACGTTATGAGGTATTTAGAAGGGAGAGGTTGTGGACTGGGGTTGTTTTTGTAGAGGCATCGAGATGGGAAGATAAAAAAAAAATGTCTTGGGGTGGCTGTTAAACCACGGGAGCAGAAGTAACAAGCTTGATTTGAATAATCGGAAAAATTATTATCAGTATTACTTTTCTACAAGGTTGCGTCTAAGTAGAACCGTCCTTAAATGGACATTGGTGCGTTAGATATGAAGGTGGAGAATTAACAGTATTCTTAGTTCCAGAACACCCGCAGCATTGATTTTTCCCTTAGATTATGATATACAGCTCCTTCCCACCTACTCTCTCATTCCGTAGTCCCGGACGACGACGAAGGGTGTCCCCTCCCCACTTCCTTCCATGTCGTGTGCGTACATGAAGCGTACCCTAAGTGAGCAGTAATTAATCATCGTCAAGAGAGAAGCAGCTCCTGTTTCTCAGTCGCCCGCCCTGGACAACGGTTTGTCCGCCTAATTACCGAACTGGTTGTCTGCAGTCAGGGACTTGGGCGTGATGGTTGCCAAGGGAGGCGCCCTTGAGAGAGAGAGAATGATTACGAATCAATATTATGCGAGTGAATTTATAGAGAGGCGATTTTCTTTTAATTGTCAGGTTTTTTTTTTTAACTTGGCGAAGCGTTTATTTACATTATTAACTAATATAACCGGTATTATTTATGTGATTTATCGAGCGACGACTGTTTTAACTGGCCGAGTTATCGTTTTCCTTGGCGAAGCGTTTATTTACATTCTTTAATATTAGCATAAGTGTAGGATTCAAATTTTTAAAATGTTGAGAAAACCGGAGCGACTTACCTTCTTTGACGAACATGAGCATTCACTCTTTAATACCCCTTTTCCACTCTGTTCTATCCGATATAAAACGAACATACAAATTTTGTACGCGCCTACCTGGAGGTTCGTTGGCGTATTATTCATCCTGTACACCTGCGTGTCAAGTAGCGGGAAGGTAATTAAAAGAAAGAATAGACGAATACAGACATATTGCGCTGCTTTCATTATTTTACCGGGCTCCCCTTTCTGAATGCTGCTGCTGGCCCTACCCCTCCCTCACACATTCCCTTTGTTTTTTTATCCCCGGCAGTCATGATCTTTTGTGTTGCCGAGGTCGGGCAGTTTAAAAGTGTGACTTGGAAACAAATGGGTTGGTAGATTTAACATGGTCCCTTCTCCCTTCACCATAATGAGTCGCTTCAGAAGGAATAAGGCAGTTTCTACGCCAACTTTATTTTATTTATTGTTTACTTAGGCGGTTCTGCTAGAACTATTTTGTATTCTGTTAGTATATTGAAGCTGCCTCTCGTAATATTGCAACTCCTCCTCTTTCATGTTTTTCCCCGCCTCTTAAAGTGAGGATAGTAGCTTCAGTGCAAGATAAAATTCTACACAGATTGTTTTTCAACTAGCAACACTTTCCTTTTACTCGGAAATTATCGACTGCCCTTCGGTACATTAAGCCAGTGAGACACTATTTATGCTTTTCGAGTTTTAGTTTTTGATTTACGAAGATAGTTTTTTCAAGAGAAATTGCCTTCTTTATTTGTGCTGGAAAATTGGCAGTGATCACCGATTCTTCTTCTTCTAGTGACTGGATATTATTACTCAAGTATCATTGTCTCAAAAGTATTTATGATAGACAGGTTTCAAGGGAAATTCCAGAATTATATTAGTCTTCTATTAAGTATTGATTTTGCTATGATGATTTCCGGCTCTGTGTTAATGTTATGATGTATGATGTGGAACAGATTTAAAGAGACTTTTGAAAAAATTATTAAAAGTAATATACGCTCACTGAAAGTATATATATTACTTGAAACGAAGTTTTTGCTGTTTTTACAAACTATAATAATCCGTTTAACAAATACGCTTCGTAAGTCACATGGCCCAACAGACTGTTTTCCTTTGTGTAATAACGTTTTAAAAAAATTTTTGTTTTGTCTTTCCAACCGACTAATAAGACTCGTCTTAATGATTTAAGAAGTTGATAGTTTGAAGAATGTTTGGTGATGAAATGGCATCAGTTACTAGTTTTGTCATTTCTTTTTCCAGTCGTCACTTACCATACCGTATTTTTTTTTATGGACTTGGGTCACGCCCTTTGGTATTACTGCCAAGGTTATTGATTTTTGGTAGAAGCTTTCTTGGATATTGTGTATCTTGCGAAATATTATCGTCAAGGGCTCAGTACGGCGCAGCAAATATTGAAGTATGTCTCTTAAGCAGTCTCTCCTTTGTGAGCTAAGAATGTCTCCATCGTTCCTTTGATGTGTCTCGGCGCGCCATAGTTAAGATTGCTTCATTAGCCGCTTTATGGGAGTAACGTGGAAAGAATCCACGGATATGTGGTGTGGAAACATAATAGCATCGTTGGAGTCCATCTTCACCATTTGTCATGGCGGAAGACTAATGGAATTTCCGTCGTTGTGGTCATTTTGTGGTCCGGGAGTCGCATTGGCAGAGGAATGATAGCTTGATAGGGGTTCTTCTACAAACCCCCCCCCCCCCCCCCCTCTTCCCCCATTCTCTTCTCCCATTCTCTTCTTTCTTGTTGCCACGCCCTGTCACCTTCCCCTTCCCCTTCCCTTTGGTCATTATAAATCCGCTGCTACCTCTTTTTCGTTTCCACGGCAAAAACACGTGCTGTTCATTATTTATGGGTTCCAGTGCATCATCTAACGCCGCGTGACGCAATGGTCTCCTTATAGGTTTTATCTTCTACAAATCTCCAGCTTCACTTCTTTCACTTCTCATTCAAGTAGGTCTCGGCCTTCCAACTCTTTTGGTGCCCACAGGAGCTCAGCCAACGTTGTCATTTGCTTTTCTCCCCTTGGGGTTGTGGGATTGACAAGGGTTGTATACACTGTGAAAATAAGTTAAATTTTTTCTCGTCCGGTCACCAACATCTAAAAAATTGACGCCCGTTCATTCTCTGTCTCTAAACGTTTGTATAATATTGTATGTATATACGTGTACACATTCACACACACACACTATATATATATATATATATATATATATATATATATATATATATATATATATATATATATAATATACACATACATTTGTTATACATCGGCTAATTTAAATACTATGATCACGTTGTCGTACAGTAGCCGGCGGTTAATTAAAGCAGAAAGTTTACCACACCTTTTATTACTTGTCCCCTACTGCCCATCATTTGAGTACTGCTTCGTGATTATGTAAATGACATGCCGTCCTTGTTATAGGATGCTTTGGATTAGAATTCCTCAGGGTTCCTTTTCGTTTGGACTCGATTTTTAAACAAGTGTTTGGCAGTTGGCAAACTTTAATTTGTGAGAAAGTTATAATGTATTAATGTATTCGTTAGAGTTGAGGCGATGAGCCCCGCTGCTGGATGAAAATTTATTGAATATGTTGGCTTTATTCAGCACGAGATATCGGATTTCACAGCCGGGGAGGTACTTGGGGAATGTAAATGAATTACGTTGTATCGGAAGTACATCCAATTAAGTCTTAATTATACAGCAAAGGGTATTTGTTCTTGACAATACAGTCAGTGCTAGAAGTGGTGTCACACGAGTACATTTTCCGGCATCTTGCTGCCAAACTTTAAACTTAATAGTCAATAACCGCTTGATTTACTTCCATTATTTAGACTTTTGTGACAGAAATTATTAAATTTTTTACTGTCGCCATTATAATGAAAAAGCAGGCTTTATTGTACACTAATAGGAAAGTGATATTATTTGCTACTTGGTACACAGTTTGGAGAAAAGATGCTAGATGTCAGAAAATAAGCTCATTCACACTGCCCTAAGGAATTATGGTTCATAACAGCTAAATTTTTTGCAAGTCTTTTAAATCAAGTTTCAGCCTTTTCGGTAAACAGAGTTGGGAGCTACATAAATCTAGTTTTTACAAATATTTCCATGTTACATTGTTTCAGGTACAGGGTATTATTCCTACGCCAATAGCGTGTCCCCCTTAAATTCACCAGGTGGAGTGGGTGAAGGCGGCGGTGATGGTTGCAGTAATACGGTGGGTCGAGGCGGTGGGACCGGCATCCAACTTTACCACTTAGTGAGAGTGCCAGAAGAGAATGCTTCTGGTACCCTGGGTTCATCTCGAGACGGCCGTGATCGCACTTACGGCACTCACAAAGCCATTCCCGAGATCTTCTTGACCCGATTATTGTCCACCAAAGGTACCGTCCAGCAGTTTGTGGACGACTTCTTCCGTACAATATTAAGTGCTAATGATGGTTTAGCACCAGCGGTGAAGTGGCTTTTTGATCTCTTGGATGATGCAGCACGTGCCCATGGCATCAATGATCCTGAAGTGATTCATGCTTGGAAGTCAAATTGCCTCCCGTTAAGGTTCTGGGTGAATTTCATCAAGAATCCCGATTTCATATTTGACATTGGTAAGACACCAACAGCTGACTCATGTCTGTCTGTAATAGCACAGACTTTCATTGACTCATGTTCAACAACTGAACATCGTTTGGGAAAAGACTCACCCTCCAATAAACTACTCTTCGCCAAAGATATTCCACGGTATAGAGCACAGGTAAGATATTTAATTTTAATAATGGATTTGTAAAGTGTCAGATGTGGAAATTTTGTTTTCAAGAAATGTACTTATAACACCTAAAATTGTCATTAAGGTATCAAATGTTTTGATTTATGGTTTACAGGTAGTTTAAAATGTTATTAAACATCACAAGGTTTTCCTTATTCAGGAAACACATTTTTGTATAGCAAAGTAAGTTATAACTTTGTTTTAAATTGATTCATAAATAACTTGCTAATATGTTATTATGAACATTTCCATCACAGGTGAAGAATTTCTACAGTGATGTAGCAACTGCACAGCCTGTAAGTGATCAAGAATTAGGTCAGCATATGCAACAGCTTTCAGCAGCTCATTTGGGACATTTCGATAATTTGGCAGCACTAAAGGAACTGTACATATACGTCACCAAATACCACGAACTGGTAAGTATTCCAGCCAATAAAATTAAGTGTAAAAGCTAATTAATTTCCTTAACTTGTATCTTTAATTCAAGTCTTGAAATTTAATTTATAGCCTCTCCATTTTCTATTTTTTGTTAACCTTCATTTTATTTTATCAATATTTATGAAGAATTTGGGTGTACTTTTGGCCATACTGGCCAAGATCCCCATTCTTTCAACAAATTATATTATGAATGTCTGTAGCGCTACTACTACCACATCCAACTTGAGCCCATTGATCTGCAGCTGAATGTCTTCCAAGTCCACACCCTTGAGACTAATGATCCATTGAAGTGTGTATCCCATCCCACCTTCGATGTATCTGAAAACATAAGCATTTCTAGTGGGATGGATTCAGTGGAACTCCTTCACATGAGGTTACATGTATCTATCCACCTCAAAAGGTCCTCCAGCTCTATGGTTCTAGGCATGCACTGTAAGACCAGCATTGCTTCAGGCACCATTGAAATTAATGCATGCAGAGTCACCTGTGCAGATGAGTCTCCGGAGACAACAGGTGACCTAAGAGCACCTCCCAAAACCAAGCTGGTCATGATGGGACAGGAATTGTGCTGAGATCTCCCCAGCTTTGTTGAGATGTGTCTTCATAGGATGGGCCCCTGCTGCTGCTGCTGCTATGTCAATCAACATACCCAAGCACTTTATTTGCTGTGGGGGGTTGAGTTTTAGACGGATTGAGTTTTGACTTTACCAATTTATCACAGTTCTCAGATTGTGACAAAATGAGACAGCAGAGTACCAAACACAGATAAATCCACCAGTAAAGTAGGCCTTTTGAGACCAGTATAAAACACTTGTGCTGCTTTTGCAGCAGTTGCTAGGCCTAAGAATGGGAGACTGTCCCATTGAAAAACAAAACAGGTACTTTCAAGAGTCTGGATGGATGGCGGTCTGAAAATACTCATCCTTCAGATCTTACAAAAGCATGAAGTCACCTTCTGATTGCAACTGACATTTTGTGAGGTTTCCATGTTGAATAGAGAAACTTATGTTGCTTTTCCTCTAGGAATATGCAACTTTTTAAACCTGGAGAGCAGCATTGATTCTTCAGCACTAATAGCACTAACATTGACAGAACAGAAGATTCCAACAAGTCTGAGAGCAAGCTGGAAACAGGATCAGTATGTGATGTAGTTTAGGTTGCTGATCCTTGGAGGGAAGTCTATAACTGTTCCTTAACCTCTCCAATGTCCACAGACAAGGCAGCCATCCCTGAAGAGTCAACAGGTGGAGTAGATGAGAAGCAGTTAAAAGCATGAACAGCAGATACAACATCACATTCACTAACTGAATCATGCTGGGAAGAGAAAGCCTGTGTGATTATTTGATTGTGATGCTAGCAATCGGCAAATTAAGAAAGGTGTGAACAATGAAAGTTGACCTGGAATGCCTAGGGAAAGCCACATTGATTTTGACAAACTTTTGTGCCAAAGCAAGAGGAGGAAATCCCCCCACCTCAGTACTATGTACAAAACAAGCCAGGCAGGGTTATGGGCAGACATACAAGCAAGTCTATGTGACTAGGTAGGTAAAGAATGAAGAAATGCTGACAGCATATTTCTTTCAGAAGATACCGACAATACCTTCATCCTCGAACCATATCCCTCCCACTGGGAGAAGACCAAAAACACATCCCCAGCAAAAGCCAGAAAGAGCAAAGCTCATGGCCTCTGCTCCCTAAGATAGGGTGATTCAAGCCAGAATCAAGTGTAGCACAGAACTCTTTCATGGAAGGAGAGAGAGAGAGAGAATATGTGAGTTACTTCCCAACAGTACCTTTCAGTGCCCCAGGGGACCTTGAAAGGAGTTTGCTAACTGGATAACTTTTGCCACCTAAACTTTTTTCTATTTAGAAATAGAAACTATAAATGAATGCTCATGTGCAAATTTATGCACACACACATTGGAAGTATTGGACAAAACAGGCACCACCTGAAGAGTCCTAACAGCCTTTTGTACATATACAGATTATCACAGTACCCAGCGGTATTGTATATTGGCAACCAATTCTTCTGTGTATCTTGGCCGAGGTATGAACATTAGAAGAGACCACCTTCATGTAACGGGAGGAAATGGAGGGACACTGGTCCACAAGCACTCTGTGAGAACCCAGTGTCGACCATATTAATGGCAGGGACTAACAATAGGCATACACACCCACTGATGATCAAGAAATGCTTCTGCCAATCTCAAAAGAAGGGACTGTCTGTAAGAAAGTTCCCATAGATATTGAACAGATATTGATACTTAGGAGGAAGAGCTAGATGATAAGGAGAAGGAAGAAAAATGTGTTTGCCTTTCTTCACCTTACCCTATCCAAGAGCCTCTCTCAGTTGCAGTAAAAGACTATAGAGACAGGAAATAGTGTTGGAAGAGTATGGCTTGTGGTGCTCCTATTGCAGGCAAGACAACTGCCATAGGACACTTATGTGTTGTCGTGGTAGAAATACAAGCAAAAGTATTAAACTAAAACTAAAGTCGGTCAGTACCTCTTAAGAGATTTGGTGGCATTAAAAGTAGCGTAATCCTCTTCAAAGAAACTTCCTTCTGCTGCTGTTGAGCCATATAAACACTGAGAAGAAATCAGCTAGTGTATTTCTCACAGGACCACCTGCATTCTAGTGAATGTAGAACAAGAAAATTACTTAGTTTCATTTTTCTTGTTTGTAAATTCATATTAAAAACTAAAAATTCCAGAAATTAAATAGAAAAACCATCAACTTTGCCAACACTGAATATTATTTTCAAATTACCTTATCCTTCATTCATCCCTTGAAGTTCCATCCATGAGCTCTCTGCTTTTGTCCAGTCATTCTTTAACCATCAGGTTTGCCATTATCTACCTGTTAAATCTTCGATTCCCCTCTCAGGATTACAGATCTCTTGTACAATCTTTTAAACTAATTCTCTAATTTACATTACTTGCTATTGTTAGTCTTCGGCAGCTGTAGTTGCTGTAGTTAGTCTCTCATTGCTGTAATGATTGTCATAGTAGAAAATCTTTTTTTACCTAATGCCGCCTCTTTTCCTTATGCAATTCCATCCGGTTGT
Organism: Macrobrachium nipponense; assembly: GCF_015104395.2. NCBI lineage: Eukaryota > Metazoa > Arthropoda > Malacostraca > Decapoda > Palaemonidae > Macrobrachium > Macrobrachium nipponense. The sequence goes on from NC_061088.1 coordinate 69,488,149, forward strand.
CTTCGTACTTGGTTGTATGACCATAATCTGCTCCTTTCATTTGGTTCTGCTGTACAGCCGGCTTCTTCTTGTCTTCCTTTCCACATCCTAGTTCTTTGGTACTTTGGGCTTTGTCGTCTCCGTATTTATTTTTTCTGTTGTCTGCCATTTCCTGCACGATCTTCTTTTCCGTCTGGCCTTGTTTTCGTTAACACTCCAGTTATGTAAGAGGGAAGCTGTTGTACAAGTATGCTTGGCAATTATATTCTTGATGCCTCACCTTGCTCTGTTACCTCTTTCGTTTTTTGGGTTCCTAGTTGCGTATATATACTTGTCCAACCTTCGTTTCAGCATATCTCTCTTAAAAGTTTTTCTCCAGTTTTAAAATCTTGTAATGCTCCAGATTTTTTTTCAAATAGAAATTTGGTTTTCCCTCAAAATTCCTATCTTCTTATAATCTATTTTAGTTTTAGAATTTTAAGGTTTTTTTATTGTGCTTGCAACTAGGAAGGATGCCAAGCCCACATTAAGCTACAGGAGATTGATTTGTTTGTTTCTTCAATTGCCCCTTTTTCTTCTAATCCTCTTCCATTTTCCTTTGCAGATTTTGGAGTCGCTGGATGCTGATACTTATTGCCGAAAGTTGAGTCTGGCGCACCGTTTACAGTCAATCGGATACATCTTGGAGTCATACAGCCATGCAGGTCCCCTGGCGCCAATGCCTCCCCTTCAACTCGCTGGTCAGCTGTCAGAATTATGAAGGGACGCTACACCCTCCCCGCCATGTCAAGGAACTCTGACCAGTCCTCTCCTGTAGTTCCTCATCCTGGAAAAATAAAAGGCGAGGGAGTGGAAAGTTACGCTTGACAGATAATGTATATAAAACTTATAATGGAGAGTCAGCTTGATTTTTTTTAATTTTACATGGCGAGTGTAAGTGCTCTTCCATTGTGCAATAAAGCAAGTGACAAAGTGAATGATATCGCATTTCATGTGCGATTATGCATGACATACTAGTTGAATGTTGAGTTTTTTTCGAAATTGCAAAGAAAAACTTGCGTTAGAGATACTGAATTTTTAAAGTCTAATGAACTTATCACGGTGATGTGTGTATATAGTACAGTATATACATATATATAAAAGTGAAAACGCAGTGTTATTTGACACTTTAGACAATTAAGACTTCTTTGCCTTTGTATTGGCAAACTGAATGTGATACTTTGAATTTTCATATTTATGTGTTAGTCGCTGTGGTCTAGTAATAGTGCCTAAGGATACAATGTTCCTTCTTCTTACTCTCTCACACATACTCATCAGTGCTTAACAAATCACATTTCCACGTGTTGCTTTAGTTATTTACCCAAACTCTTACTGGCCATGTGCATCCTCCTATATGGAGATTCATTTTGATAACCACCAATGATGGGGTTATTGTATTTATCCATTTGTACTACTCTTGTTAGTATTTTTTTTTTCTTTCTCGGATGACTTGCGGATTAATTTTTGAGCGATGCCTCCAAAACTGCTTGGTGCTATGCCATTTTCAAGTTAATAAAGTAACTTAGAAGAAAGGACATGAAATTTAAGTTTCAAAATGACCTTACGGTGTGAAAAATTCTATTCAAGGGAGAATGGGAGTGTGTACTTCGTCCAGGCGTCTGCATTAATTTATTTCGACATTGCATGGCTAAATTTTCATGAGCACATACTGCACAACCAACACAGTGTTAGAGATTATAAAATTATTACTAGTAGTGTTAAATTGCCAGGAATCCGTTTCCTTCGTGACTTGAATGCAATCTCATTTCTCCTCGAGTAAGTTAATCCAGAGCCTGAGAATCACACTAATCCTTTCCTATATTGCTCTCCATTTCCATCCACTGTCACCCTGTCCACTAGTCTCCTTTATTTATATAATATATAGGTTCTGTATATATCAAATTTGATACTTGACAATTTTATGTCCTAACAACAACAACAACAGCCCCCTCCCCTTTTGTCTTGGATATATATTTATATATATTTTCTTTCATTAGGATTTTATAAATGCAATTTTTGGAGGATGTGATAAACTTTATAGGATCAAAATGCTTTTTATATGAATGGCAAACGATTCAAAAGGTATGTGTAATTTTGAAGAACAAACATTGGAGCCATATTTTCCAGTTTACAACGGTTTTATTTGAGAATGAGTTTTATTCACTTCGTTACTATAAACTTGGTTTTTTATTTACAAGTTTACTCAGTGGAGATTTTTTTTTACTTGTATCGACTTGACAATTTAGTTGTCTGTGACACATGTTTGTTTTTCTTTGAATCTTGTTACGTAGTGGCTCTTACTTTTTACCCTTCCCCTTAAGTGGTCTAGTAAAAGTGTATGTGCTATGCAAAGTCACCTGCTTTAGTAAGATGATATTATTAAAAGGTTAAAAACTAAGATGAATTTTGGGGACATTGTAAATTTGTACAGAGAACTTTTGTTAATGTAAAGTATTTTTGTAAATGTGTGTATGAGGGCATTGTGTAAAATCTTGCAACTTTACTACCAATAAAGTGAGTGCCAAGAAAATCAAATGAGTTGTATTAATAACAAATAACCTTTGACCATTATAAAAAAAATTACATCAGTAACAAATGGACTTCGACAAACGCGAAAACGACAAAAATCGGTACGTTACTAAAGGACTTTTGCATCCAAAAATCACGCTCCTACATTGGCAAAATGAAGACTTAGGAAATTAAAAAGACATTATAGTCTTATTCAAACAAAACTTTATACGAAGACTTGAGAATGGTTGTGGCAATAAATGTTCATTTTTCCGACCAAGTAAATAAACGTTAATAGTATTTAATTTTATGAAACATTTTAATGGCAAATTGATGGCGTGTGTGTGTCCTGACTGGTAATGCACATCACACAGCTCATGCGAAATTAATGAACCTCACCCTGTGAGGCTACAAAAGTAGATCTAGTCTTCGATTTCAATGATAGTCAACGACACACTCGCATTTGAATTATAATAGAAATCCTTTTGCCGAATAGAATGGTTAAGAAACATGCCTGATAGTGATTAGGAAAAAAAATGCTGTAAATGCTCTCGCCAACTTGGAAAATGATAACCCTTTAGCGTTTAAACTCTATGAAATCACTCGACATCCGATAGGGATGAAAACTAAGGAATACAGACTGGGTAAACTGAAGGCTTTAAATTTCACAGGGAACATAATCTTAAAAAGGAACATTTTATCAGCGAACTGATAAAATGGGAAGTTTATAGAGAAGATTGTTTAGATCCTCAACACCAAACACTGTTCAGGAATTATACATCACAAAATTTCTAAAACATTCGGTACATTTCTTGGTATCTGGTAAAATCACAAAAATGTTACGGTAACGTTACGCCAGGATCTCCTAAAAATGTTCAAAAATTTCTTATAGCCTAGTTTACCAAGTGAATACCTGTATTTCTTCGAGGTAGCTAATTCGTCCAGAACTTCTATCAAAGTAATCTAGTAAAAGCCGCAGATTTATTTTCAACTTTGAACAAAGAATAAATATACATATGTACGTACTGTATTTAAGTCGAATTGAAGCTGCAAATATCTTGGGAACACCAGTAACACTCATTTATTAAGGGAAAAACAGTAAATGACTTATGATTCTCAAGAGAAACGCGTATTGTCATAAAACCTAGTAACAAAACTGCAATTCTTGTGAAATGTATCGTTATCAAAACAAAACACATCGGGTTCGTGTCGTGTACAACCACGTAAAATTTTTAACATACTGACAGAATTTCGCAATGATTATATGTTAATAATTGGTATGACAGGTTACAACACGAGAATCGGTATACTTGGGAAGTGAACCCAGGAGGTCGCACACAATTTTACCCCCGCCCAGTCGCTATGAGGAACTTTTTGAATGAATCTGTGACAATTAAAGAATTTAAAAAAAAAAAGTATTTGGGAAGACCACCTGTTATCTAAACGACTACATTTTTGAAAAAGCCCGATGCATGAATTGTTTGCGAATTAAATGCACAAAAGAACCACTAGTACAATTACATGCTGCAAACTTCGAAGCTCAATAAACGAAAGTTTGAGGTTAATATTTTTCTTAATATAGGCATAATTATATCATATATATATATATATATATATATATATATATATATATATATATATATATATATATATATATATATATATATATATATATATATATATGATTATGTATATATTTGTTAATGATCCCGTCAATGAAAAGTAGAAGAAAATTTCACCTGAATATTAAAAGAAGATAAGACTCTAAACTGTTATAATTGCCATCTGAAGATGACCTTATAATAAAAGTCGAAAGTCTTAGCATCATATACTTTTGATTTGAGGGAGTTTCACGTAATACACACACACACACATACATATATATATAATATATATATACTATATATATATATATATATATATATATATATATATATATATATATGTGTGTGTGTGTGTGTGTGCATATATACATACATACACACACACACACACATATATATATTATATATATATATATATATATATATATATATATATATATATATATATATATATATATATATATATATATATATATATATATATATATATATATATATATATATATATATATATATATATATATATATATATATATATAATAACTACTACACATATCTCTGCTAATTATCCGAAAACAGGACCCCATTCTAAGCCGGAATTATCACAGTATCTCTTAGTCGGAACCCGAGATGGCATCCATCAGCTCAACATTTCCTATGCGGCTCTAATGGTGTGTAAATCCCGTAGATTTTGTCCAGGTGTGCCTTGGGAGTCCGTGTGTTAGCTAACGATCCCAGGAAATTCAGTGATGGTGTAACAAGGTGTCAATATGAGATCTATGCGTCCCTACTTTAAAAGCCTGTGCCTCATCGTTTCCCTCTTATTTCTTGGAGATATAAAAATATATATCGATACAGAACTTGGGGAAAATTTTATAATATTCAACTAGAAAAATAACAGCGTAATTGGCTGGCAATAAAATGTTTGAAGATTTCGTAACGAGTACATTACGGTAAGCGAAAGACTGAAAAGATTAAACGTGCTCACTTGCTTTCCACGACATACTTGAATCTAAAACGAATTCAATAATAAAATAATTACAAAGAAAAAGGTAAAAGGACTAAATAATCAAATGAACGCAAGGTTCAAATCTCACAATTAATCGTTTGAAAACCGAGCAGACTTGACCTATTTTAGGGGTCAGAGTAAAATTATGCGGAAGGGGAATAACATGGGGGAGGGGGGGGGGGTATATTCCACTTAAATCTTTGCGACCTTGTTACGAGATATAAAATAAAAACGGAAATGCAAATACTTAAATATAACGGAATGAAATGACTGAACCGACACTACCATTCCAAGACTTACTGACTGAAGCATACAATATTATACAAACTATTATGCATACCGTGAAAGTGACGGTAATGTAAGAGAGGGTCGAGAAGGCATGTCCAGATCGTAGGAAAGACACGGACCAAATCTTTACAATGGGGCCGGCATATGGCAGTTCAGATTTTTCTTAACGCAACTGTTAAGCGTGATAAAACATACGTACAAGGGTATAAGAAGAGCAAATTAACTTCGTTAATTTAATGCTGTGAACCTTTCCTAACCTTCATTCGGCATGCTTATGAAGGGGCCAGTGGTAAACAAGGCCAGCAGGCTGAACAACGACAAGTCTCTATAGGCTTCATTAACCTTATTCTATCATTGTCATACGAATAACTCGCTCGCTGCGCATCAATTATGGATTCTGATCACTTAAACGTTCGACATCATAGAAATGATAAAAAGTGTTTTCGTAAAACATACATAAGAAATTTTAATCGTATAAGGACAAGTGAAGTGAATTAAAGGGAAGTTAAAGAAAAAAAAAACAGGACGAGGATGGAAGATTTAAAACTTAGTTTAAAGAGGCCATTATTCACAGTTTGGAAAAAAAACTTAAGCTCTAAGGACTATTTTAAATAATGACTTATTAAAAAATAAATAAACTGCAGTCTGCAGTATTGCAAAAAATTAAAATAAAAAACTTTATAAAATTAAAACCATCTTATCGGGTGGGATAGGTATATGAAAAAGTATATAAACCCGTGGATTAAAAAATGAAAAATTGCAAAGGCATGAGAAAAGTTAAACCAAAAGACACCCATCAGATACATAATGAGAAAAGAGGAGGCTCATGCGACGATGAAAAATGACCAACGCTTTTTAAACACAAAAAAATGATAGGAGGTATCGTTGTAAATATCTGAGAAAGTGGAGAGTTTACCATAGCAGTAATGACCATGGGTAAAAATATTTGCTGTAAACTAACCGGTTCCCCGAACCTTTAATGTGATAAAACATAACCCATGTTTCAACAATCATGTGCAAGGACTGGGTAGATCTTTACAAATTTAGGCGATTGTCTACCAAATTAGCCAGGCATTTCCTCTAGTTGGTTGTCACACTCCCTCAATGGGAATAAAGTGCGAATGGGCCATATTTAACGGCATCTCAATTGCCTTGCTCCATACAAAGACGTCAGATTTAGATGCGATCGAGAATTGATTGTCCTTTTTAGTTCATTTTAACATATCCAAATCAAAGAGCATTAGCCGGCAGCCTACTTGATTTCATTCAGAATTTTACATTACTCTCTCCAAACTTTGAGGGTCACCTGATGCACTTCAAGGTGACATTATTCCCATCAAATGAGTTTGAGGTTATGGAAACAGGAATAAAGTTGTTCTTAATGAACAATAGGTACGTGCGCACCAACAGGAGTTTTCAAATATCAGCCCTCTCAACCAGTACACAAAGGATTACTACACAGAGAAGTTCCATTACAGACATCCTCAGATAGACGATACATGATGATATGGTGCATTTACCGCTCTCTTAGGCTTCCTCTCTCATTCTGACATTCTAGGGACAATTCAATTCAGATGAAGTTATCAACTGTAAAAACAGAAACTGACATAGCTGTTATGATTGCCATAGCATTTGCATTCAAGCTCAACAGTCTCGGCATTGAATGAACTCTTGCACGCAGGACCGAAAGGTATAAAGCATAAATTTCATGAATTTTAAATAAAAACAATTCTCCAAGAGTAGGCATGCAAAGACATGTTCGTAACCTCTCAATGATAAATGAAATTCATGCCCTCGGTAAGGGCCACATAAGCCCACCACAAATGACTAGGGGAGCCTTCATAGTGATATCAGACAAAGTACATGGCATGGCTGAGTATTATACCCCATGAACCTTCTCCAAGCTCTCCAAGGCCTCTTGTCATAAAATAAAATAAAAAATCCCTCAATACGACTGCAACCCATAGACTAGCTTTGGATAAAATTTAAATAAAGATATTACGCTGCACAATGACTCAAATCTGTAGCAATTCCGTAACAGATATTTCCTATACCCATGATACCAAGACAGCAGTTATTCAAGCTGGTTCATCAGCACTAACAGTAAGTCCTTGACCAAAGAGAGATGCCTCCTTACATTCACATTCTATAAAGTTATCTAATGCTATCCTGTACACATTGCGTCGCTTACATATGGGCTGGTGATTATGTCATATTGCTTAGTTTTATAACTATTTTTCATCCACACACACACAAACAGCCACCCTTCCTTGTGGTCTGGTATACCTTGCAGATAGATTCTTAAACCCTACAATAAGTATCTTCCTCCTAACCTGGAATCAGCTGTCTAATAGGAGGCTGACAGATACCTTGGAAAAACCTGTATTTTTGGAACGATGCATCAGTCACCATCTTGCTGGGATCTATAATTTTATATAAAAAAAGACCGATCTTAGGAAGAGAAGCCTTAAACTTTATCCCATTCTTATTATTCATAGTGAACACACTCCCCCCCACCCCCACCTTTTTTTTTTATAGTAAAAATAGGAACTTCTCAGATGGATGGATTTTGAAAAATTGTTGCGCACCGACATACCGTACAACTATTCAGCAAACAAATCTCATATGAAGTATGAGGTCGTTTTATGATACTCAAAAAACCAAGAATGAAGATATCACGTTATCAGCATCAAGGTATAAATCTAAATTATCATCAATGAGAATGCAGAAATATAATTATCAATCTTTGCTCAAATGACGTCAAATTGTCCTCGTACATAATCATGCCAAATAAGGAAACCGTACACAAGGCAACAGGTTAAGACTGCATCAACTTACTCAAAGAGACCTCTTGAATTTATTCTATTGTTAACCATCATAAGATCCGAATTAGTTTCCGTGCTGACGCTTAACTTTACCATGCTTCAAAACGATGGTTAAAGTCTCGTCTGGCAATGGCATTCAACAAAGAAAGAGTCGTATTCCGTTTGTCTGGCCACAATTTATATGATGAAAGACAGTGCGATTATTTCTAATTCCCTTAAATCCTTTATTCTTCTTTTCTTTGCTTCGGATATCTTTTTTACGTATAATTTATCATCTATGCACAAAACCACCGCGCTTGTAATTAAAAAAACAAACACAAACAAACAAACTCCGAATGTATCGAAATTTCGTTCGTGGAACAATTTACATCCATCAAGGGCATAGCTGCATCAAATTATTTATAAAGCAGAACACTAATAAACTTGGAAACTTTCACTCCGATACACTAATAGACTACCTTATGGAATAGTGTTATACCCTCTTTAGCCTTCGTTAGTTTCACTTAAGATGAATGAATATATTCTGAATATGACGCTACATAATATTAGAACTTCTAAAAGCAGCATTTCGCGTCGGGATAATGTTATTCACCATCCGGCTCCTTGATGCTGGAAATGAACTCGCCATCGCTTGATAGTTCAAGCACAAACCGATGAAGCTCTCTGAAATATTCTCCAAACATTAATTTTAGAAATGGTTCTTGAAGGATCTGGATGACTTTTGGATATCTTCTAAGAAGTTTTTTCATTAATTTCTTTTTAATAAATCCATGAATAACTCAGATTTTTTCAAAACTATTCTCCAAACATTAATTTTAGAATACTTGAAGGATCTGGATGACTTTTGGAAATCTTCTAAGAAGTTTTTTCTTTAATTTCTCTTTATTAAATCATTAATAACTCAGATTTTTTTTTTTTTACATTTTGCCAATTATAGGCATCGGGGCCAATGCCCCAAAACTAGCGT
>NC_061088.1:69502367-69542367 GCF_015104395.2 Macrobrachium nipponense
CCATATGTGTATCATACCCATACCCATATCTGTACCATTCCATACCCATACCAATATCTGTACCATACCCATACATATACCCAAACCCATTCCCATATCTGTACCACACCTATACCCATATGTGTATCATACCCATACCCATATACATACCATACCGTTATCTGTATCATACCCATACCAAACTCATACCCATATCCGCACAATGCCCATACCCACATATTTTCCATACCCATATCCATTCCATACCCATACCTATACTGATACCAATACCCATATCGGTATCATACCCATACCTGTACCATACCCATACCCATAACGTAAAACCCCTTCAACCAAGTATAGTGAGTTATGATAAGCGAGACTGTTTGTCTGTAATAGACAATCTCCCTTCATACACATCTAGGCCGAATAGTTTACCAAAGTTTTGAGCAAATCCCACCAACTAAGTAAGAAGGGTTTTGATGTGGTATATACAAACTACAAACTGATCGAAATCATCTCTGTAGTTTGATTAAAATCCACTCACATTTCTAAGAGGAATTGCAATAAGGGAAGGGTGGCAGGCAAACTGCTGGATAAACACAAGCATCAATCTTCCTTCATGCACTCGTATGCATGATGGGTTGTTATTGTGCAAAGTTTGAATGGAATCCCTCTAAAAGTTTGGGAGCTACACTGATATGGCAAGCCAGGCAGATCTAATACACAGACGGAACGGACGAGCAGATCAACGATCTCCTCCATTCACATCTGAGCCCGATGATCTACCTAGTACAAAGTCTGACAGGAATCCTTCCATCTATGTGGGAGGAATAGAGGTGACAAGGTAAGTATAAAAGATGTGGTTAACAGAAACAAGTGGTTGATGTCCCTTTATTTACATCTGTGCATGACTGTCCACCTAAATACCAAGTTTTACAGAAATCCCGTTAACCTTTAAGGAGCAGCTACAATAACAAAATGAATACAAAAACTCACACTAGGATCCGCTATTTTAGCTTGCAAGGAACTAAATATATACAAAGGTAAAGGGAATGCACAGTGAGAAAAAATATAGAAGAAACTGTAGCTATTGCAATACATACACATCCAGTGTAAGTTACCATTGGATTCATTACATATATTTCCGCTTATAAAGATCACTCTGGCAATTATACACATTTTATATGAGTAAAATATAACAAAATATAAAAATATAATTATAAATAAATATACGTATTTAGGAGGTAGAGCGAATTGGATATTAAAAGACATTTGTAGCTTAATGCATGTATATGAATCACGGTGATGCGATAAACAAATTATACACATTATATATTATATATTATGATATATATATATAATATATATATTATAATTATATGTATATATATATATATATATATATATATATATATATTATTATTATATTATATATATATTATAATATATATATAATATATATTTATATAATGACATAGCTACGTCTACACGTTAACTAGACCTAACTGATAGCAACTGATGCAAGGAGAAAATTTCCAACAATCTTAATCCCGGAGGCAGTTAATATAAGATATGCAATTAATTAACTCAATTAACAGTAACTAAGTAGGGGACGTGTATCAGATTCGCAACTGCACTTCCTTTACTGTACAGTGTATCTCTCTTTCACTCCGGTGTAAAATGCAATGGAAAAAAAATCAGAGCGTATAAGAACGGTGTGCACGGGACCATATGGATGAAAGGTTGGTTCCATTTGACATTATAGTAACCCTGCTTTCTGCTTTTATGCAACTCGGCTTCAGGCTTAATAGCACTAACACCTTTGGGAATTCGATGACATCATACTCAAGTTCTATTACCTTTAATCGATTCAAATGTTTTCATGCCATAAAATAATAAAATCCTGGGGAAATATCCGCACTTTTTTCTCTCTCTCTTTTACCTATAGCAATTATCGTAAAGTCGTTTGGAGCCATTCCCCCTCACAAATGACGCTTGACTACTGCCAATCACATAGCAACAGCTTATGGAAAAAAGAAGGGGAGATTTGGGAGGCAGCTATTAAATGACATCTTTAAATTCTGCCGTTTCGTTCACCCTCCGTTGCTCTCATTTTTTTTTCTATTCTTTTTTAAGTCTTTTGGAAGAACGAAAAAAAAAAGAAATCCTTTAACATATTTTTAATGTTTAACTCGTTAGAAATTACGAAGCGTACACGTGAAAATTCTCTCTTGACTCTATACTGTAGATATGGCATAAATTTTATCAGTATTATAAATGCCTTGCGAAAAATAAAGCTTACGGGGTATTAATGATCGATGATCTACTTTTTACATAACCTGACACCTTAATCACTGACAACTATTTTACCTTTTGACACAAATTCAATCCACGATTTTTGTCTAAGCTGACACGGCTTCCTTTTTCGTAATGTTCTGAGGGTAATCAGGATTTTAATAATTGAAGTTTAAAGTTTTAAATCTTCAGTAAAGCCTTTTGAAAATAAATGCTCTTATTTAAAATAAAATTGGGGAAATCTGGTAATTGACCAATTTTACATTCTAAATTAACCACAGTTTTGATATAATACTTTTTGGCGACTATAATTTGTTGACTTTCAATAAAAGACACAAAAATGATAACTAACAGAGTTAACAGGTATTCATAAATTAAACTTATAAAAACGGAGCGTAATAATCATATTGACATTTGAATTAAGTACTGATAAGTAATAAGTAAATAGTTTTCATTCAAAAAGGAAACTCCAAATAACATTCACTGGTATCAAAATCTAATACAAAATGGTCAAATGAGTTAACTGAATCAACTTTAATGACAGTCTTGCGTAAAAGGGAATTTGAATAAATCTAAATATATATATATATATATATATTATATATAAATAATATATATATATATATATATATATATATATATATTATCGATATATATATATATGATATATTATAAATAATATATAATATATATTATAATAAATACGTAATATAAGTATATATATATAATATATATATATATTATATATCTATATAATACTTATATTATATATAAAATAGATACATATTATATATATGCATTTTATATATATATATATATACATATATATACATTATATGTATGCATTATATATATATATATATAATATATATATATATATATATATATATATACATACATATATATGCATATATATATATATATATATATATATATATATATATATATATATATATATACATATATTATATCTAAGAACTGGGCTTCAGCTTATCACCAGATTTTAAACGCGTGTCATCCGAATAGCAAGCACACAGCTTCATCGACCCCATGACAATGTCACCTATACTGACGGGCGTGAGAGCTTCCCAGCAAAGGGAAGCATGAAAGTGGGACTAACTTCCGAAAGGGAAGAAAAGTTTCCTCCCGTAGTTGGGTAGGTAAAGCTGTTTCTTTTATATACGTATATATAAACAAACATTTATACACACACACACATATAACATATATGTATTAAATATACATATATACACAAATTATATATATATATATATATCATATATATATATATATATAATATATATATATACTATACTATACATGCATATACACTATATGATTATATATATATATATATAAATATATATATCATATATAACTATATATGGGCATCATACATATTACATATACATGATATATATACATATAACATATATATCATATATATATATACATATAACATATTATTATAAAATAATATAAATATATTAACATTATTATGATTAAAAAATACAGTAAATGCACGTGACTTCATAAATAAGCGAATTCCACAGGAAAATGATAGTCAGAAATCCAAGCGCTTTCGTCTTTACTCAGACATTGTCAAGGAGTTAAACTCCTTGACAATGTCTGAGTAAAGACGAAAGAGCTTGGATTTCTGACTATCATTTTCCTGTGGAATTCGCTTATATACATTATATATATTATATATACACATACATACAAACACACACACACATATATACATACACATAAATAATAGATGGATCATCGAAAAATGTATGAGCTAATGTAATAATTTAAATAAAAATATAATTCTATTATTCAGCAAAAAGACGGCTTAACAGAAATATCCAAGATGTATGATGAACAATAAAGAACATAAAAATAACCGAAGCAAAAACATACAAGCCACACGCGATACATACTATACACCTAATACCTTGGATGAGGTCGTAGTTAAAAATTAATTCTAACTTACAGTAAACCATCATTTATACGTATATCGCATTCTGCTTTAAAGTTTTGAATATGCCATATCCAAAGAGAAACTATAGTGCAGTATGTATGTGGAAATTGTAGTACAGAAAGTACTGAATGCTAAAAGTAAGAGCGAGAGCCCGTGCTGACACAAGGTCAGTTCTGTAAACAAATGAATACTTCTTTTAACACTACAATTCTCATTAACCTAGAAATAATTCACCATAAACGTGGGGGCAATCCAATCCAAAACGAGACGGTGGAATAAGCATGCCAAAGATAAGAGGACACGAATGGGCGATAATTTCAACAAATATTTGCACAAAACGCCGACAAATTTTACCCCAGTAATGACAGAAGAAAAATAGCAGCCAACTAGAAGAGATTTCACTCAAACAAGCTATCACCATAAAATGAGAAGAGGAAGAAAAATAGACCGAAGCAGAACTTCTCTCGGCATTCCACAGTTCCTTAAAAGGCTAAAAGGAAAATGGGGCAGGATTTTAGGGCGGCGTCAGCCATCGCCAACGCCAAGAAACTTGATGTTTAAAGGTCCGTCGGAAATTTAAGTGGCCCCTCGCCATCTCTTCGGGGATCCTTAAATTGCATGTTTGTGGGACTAAATTCGCTCTTCCTTTCGACAGTAGACTACAAGCCTCAATATTTCGCAGCGTTATATTTCCTAGGAGGTCATTCCGCCATAACGTATTCCAAGTTCAGGGGCTGTAAAATACACTGCAGCGACCGGGTGATTAGACCCAAGTAATTGTGTAATATTTTTGGGGAAACCCGTTTTCCTGAAAGAAATTTATTTCCTAACGTTTCCAGCAAATTGCAGGAACGTTTAAGAGTTGGCTTCATAAATGATTCCTACTGGCTCTGGAGGTGAAGCGTCAGCTGTTTACCTATACAAAATATACACGTTGCAGCTTCAACTGTTGCAAATGCAATTTGTTTGCACTTCATTTCATGATTTTAAATTTTGCCCGGGCATTCTTGCATGCTCATAGTTCTTGTGCTTCTTTATATTTTCTTACTATTACTGTTTCTACACACACGAACACGCACACGCACACACACACACACATAATATAAATTTATAAATATTATATATATATATATATATATTATATATTATATATATATATATTATGGTTATATAATAATATCTATATATATATATATATATATATATATATATATAATTATATAGGTATATAATTATAGTATGAATATATATATATATATTATATATATATATATACGTGTATATATAATTAATAATATATATATATTATATATATGTATAGATATATAATTATATATATATATATATTATATTAGATATTATATATATATATATAATATAATCTGATATATTATATATATATATTATATATATATATAAATATATAATAAATATATATATATTATATATATATATATGTATAATTATATTATATATATTATATATCTAGATATATCCTATATAAGATAGAGAGATAGATATTATTAAGATATAGATATAAATTTAGTATAATATATTTAGATATATTATATATGTATATGTATATAATATTATATATATATATTTATATATATAATATATAGTATTATATAATATATATATATATATATATATAATAGGACAATTTTTTTTCTGTCCAGTTCACATTCAGACAGCCCATTTTTAAGCCCAATATTTTGATTGTAACTAAACAATCTTAGATTAGTAATTGCATGCATATCTAATTCAAATTTTATACACGCATCCATAAAGGAGGAACATATGGTTACGTTTCCTAGGTTAAAAAGGAAAGGAAAGGAGGAAAGTCATACTAACCACTTCTAAATAA
Source organism: Macrobrachium nipponense (assembly GCF_015104395.2). Classification (NCBI taxonomy): domain Eukaryota; kingdom Metazoa; phylum Arthropoda; class Malacostraca; order Decapoda; family Palaemonidae; genus Macrobrachium; species Macrobrachium nipponense. The sequence goes on from NC_061088.1 coordinate 69,508,481, forward strand.
TACTATATATATATAATTATAATAATCATATATATAATATATATAAAATATTATATTCTATATATATATAATAATTCTTATATATATATATATATGTAGATATATATATTTATATATATACATATATACACAAAATTTATATATTATATATATATATATATATATATATATATATAAATTTTGTGTATTTTTTTTCTTTCGCAAATTTGTTTTCTTCCCATTCATGCTTCCCTGTATCTTTCTTTATGGAATGCTCATTTTGCATTGTACTTTCAATCTCGTTTGCTTCTTAATCACTACGTAGTACTCCTATTTTCGATCTTTATTTACTTTTATTACGTTAATGCTCTATCACTGTGTTACTCATTTTAATGTTATACTTGAAACAGATAAACTGGAACTTACCAATTTCAAAAAATATCCTAAAATTATTAATGAATGTAAGAAAGACTTAAGTCTGACTTTCTTGGTCTTGCTTACTACTTTCTCTGCCCGCTTCTTTCTGGTACATGAAAAAATAATGTCACGTGCCACTACACTTGCAATCAAGTTTTCTATCAAAATTTAGAACCGAATTCTAGAACCTTCAATGTTAAGAGACTTCTGGTAAATTCTGAACCCTAAGAGTTCTCAAACGGTCAGGTTTAATCCATCTATTTAATGGGAAAAACAACTTGTTACTGTCTCAAGAATATCTTGTAAATTGAAATGTCATTAAAAGTAGTATGACTTAACGGCGAGTTCCCATGAGGGTATATTAACTCTGGTTTAAAAGAAATAACGGTGCTTGCAAACTGCGCAGCTATCACAATATCACATTATAACTAACAATTTACTTTAGTGGACTTTATCAAACAAATACCTCTAAGAAGATTTTTGGAAAGCATGCGTTCTTCTGTGTAGTTCGGTATCTGCGCTGTAGATTTCTCCTAGGTTTAAAATATGGCTGAAAAATATAGCAGTCAATATCCTTAAGTTAGTAAACAATGTTCATATCAACCAAATACCAAAGCGAAAACTCTGGAAACCTAGCCGAGTTTATGTAGTAAAATTTGTAGCAAAAACATAGAGCACAGATTTTTGTCGGCACTCCTAAGTTTTAAAATATGACTGAAAATACAGCACTTCTTGATTTACAAGGTCAGCAAAGAATAAACCATTAACTTATGAAAAAACTAGAACACAAGGAAAATGCTGCATGATAATCGTTTCACATATTGCACAAGCAGGGATTCTCCCTCAAAAAACTGTCAGAAAAAAAAGCGCTCTATAGTCTCAAGCGCTCTATAGTCTCGAGCACTCACACGTGACTCACGATATACAACGAGAGAGAGAGAGAGAGAGAGAGAGAGAGAGAGAGAGAGAGAGAGAGAGAGAGAGAGAGAGAGAGAGAGAGAGAGAGCGAGAGAGAGAGAGAGAGAAACACATCAAAATCCAGATTCACTTCATAGAACTAAATGGTAAACAAAGAGTGCTTGACAAATCAATGGCAAAGCTAGAGTGACGGGCAGAAATCTTCTAACTTTCAATTTTTTTTATTTTAAATTAAAGATTACAAGAAAACCTCTTCGTCTAAAAATGTCGAATAAAATATATAGGTAAATTTTAGATAAATTACATGACATCAGAGCTCCAGAAGTGAAGTCAAACAGACCTGTATTGAAATTTGAATTATATACAGACAATAGTTTTAAGAAATTAAAATTTTAAATTCAGTAGTAAGGGGATAAAAACTTACATCAAAATACTGAATAAAAACAAACCTAAAAACTAGTCGTGGAATAAACCGGTACTAACTAATGATTGTCTCATCCTGCGATGAAATCTGGAGTATCGGGCAGTATACTATGAAAAACTATGTATAAATTGTGAGGACCTGAATCCTACATCTGCAATACAAAAGGCCTCATTCTGAAACTATTACATAAATGCTCGAGCTTCAATGTCATTAATTGGAAGAAACGGGAGAGACTAAGTTTTACGCAGACTTCGATTTTAAAACTATGAAGTTCTGGAAATCGAAGAATAAGGTAAGACTATCAACATATAGATAAATGGCAAATCTATGACGTTCTGGTCAAGGTTTACGAGTTACCGCTGTATCCATACGAGAAACACATTAAAGACATAATACTGGCAATTGCAGAGTCAAGAACATGTCTGAATGTTTTTCCTGTCGTTTTATTCTCAATGTGTTGAACCAAATGTTAAAATTGCCTTTGAAAATCATCGCAATTCCAGATTAGGAAGCTTTCAGATTGAGAAAAACAGCAGCATCTCAGAAGGAAATGGAAAGACTCGACATTATAACTAGACCATTCAAGACTATAAATAAGGTGAGGAGGAGAGAGAGAGAAAAAAAAACAGACCTGATTTATTATAATACAAGAACAGAAGACATCATCACACCTAAAAGAGAAGTGGATGTAACATCAAGACTCCAAAAATAATACAAAAATATAAACTTCTGAAACTAGAGACAAATGCATAGTTGCAAGACTAGATGAAATGTGCCTATATTAAAATTCCAGAGAGATGTATGTAGAGGTTCATTAAAAAAAAAGAAGGATAGACTTTGCGAAGAAACTACAGTAATACCACTACTGAAATATTTGTAGTGAATGAAGCAATAACACCCAGAGCAGAGACAAGTGCGGCAGACCTGAGTCAAAGGAGAAGATTGCAGGAATTTCAAGAAGAATTAAATTTGATGGACATTACAAGCTCAACTTTATGCTCCACGTGAATAAAGAAAAGTTTACACGAGTTTTGGTGGAATGTTAATTTCCAAATGAAGCCTGAAACTGATAACTGAAAGAAAGGGACAGTCATGAGGACTATCTAAAAGATATATTAGCATACTTCGAACCCATTTTTATTTTCCCACTGCTAAAAGAAATAAAATATACTAGGGGGAGGATAATCTAAACGCAAATACAATTACTAGAAAATGGCTTTTCCATAGTTGATTTTATGTAAACAAGGAACAAGAGTCAAAGTTCAGGAGGACAGGCGCTGGAACGAACACTCAAGGAGAAGAGATTTGTCCAGACTTATAAATAGAAAATTATAAGAGTTTACAGGAGTGGCTGGTTCCCCAAGAGAAGTCCTAAAAATAAGAAGTAAAATATGCGAGGAAGTATCTTCGGCGCAATCGGGTTTTCTGCCCGGTGGCGGCCTCAGCCACGGCCCATACAACTCATAGCCGCGGCCCGTGAAACTCAGCCACGGTCCGGTGGTGGCCTATGTTGTTGGTCCCTATATGGCTAACTTAACCTTACATAAAATAAAAACTACCCATGTTAGTGGGTTGCACTTTGGTATGTTTGATGATTGGAGGGTGAATGGTCATCATACCAATTTGCAGCCCCCTAGAATTATATTTTTTAAGATCTGAGGGCGGATGGACAGACAAAGCGGCACAATAGTTTCCTTTTGCAGTAAACTAAAAAGAGCAGGCAGTAACAACACAATGAACAAAAGTGGATACGTTAAGAAGTGAAGAAGATAAAGACAAAGGGAAACGCAAGGTATTAAGACTCCCAGAAAGGAAGTGCAAGAAACATCCTAACTCCCACAAGAGAAGGGCATAGGGCAATGCGACACCACAATGAAATCTGCATAGAGCATCGAGACACTAACATATGCACAAGAAGCACTGCATCTCCATTCTCAGATAGTTTAGTTATTATTCATAACGATTTAACTGTCTGTACTATCTACTAGGATAAAATAAAAAGTTCATAAAATTTCGACACAGTTTGCCACAGATGGAATCGCTAGATGTGAAAATACAAGATCTAAACAGGTTGCCACAGATGTAATGGCTTGCTGTGAAAATACAAGAGGAAGGAGAGTGGAAATATTTACACAATGTGCAATGTACGTCACAAGAGCAAAGGCATTGTTGCATGGCACGTTATAGCAGTAATGCAGCCTCTCAAACTAGGGAGCAACAATAATGCTGGCAAAATGCACATTCCCCTGTCTTTACATAACAATGGCCCGATGATAGTAAACCTTACATATATGAATGTGAATGTCTGCTGCTGAAGATAAAATCATCATCTAAACATAAGGATGAAGATGTCAAATTCATATGCATTCTACAATGCAACTGACTGCAATGTGTTAAACTTCTGACATACAGAATCACTGTTTCTTCGTAAGCCGCAACATGTAGCCTACACAGAATCAGTCAACTAGTGCATCCCCCCCACCCCCGCCCCCATTGTTGCCTGCTTTACCGAGTGTTCCAGGAAATTTTTATACCTAAAAATGTTAACTGCCGATAAACTAACGCACCTAAGAAAAATTTCCAATTTTTCTAAACCTAAACTGATCTGCTAACTGTTAAAACTGATTATATATCTATCATCCTGTGAGCAGCCCATCTGTATATCACAGCTCTTTGTGCTGTCTACAGACGACAAAACATCCATCAAAAGGTTTACAGAAAATTGCCATTGCATCATGATCACACACTAGTGTTACTTGCTGTGTTATCAAATGGTAACTAATATCCCACGATACGTTACGTTTCAATTTGATTCCACTAGCATAAAAAAATAGCTTCTGCCACACAAGAAACCTTACAGTCAGTTGCTAATGCTTTGCAGAGTGAGCGGACCACTTCTTCAGGACTCTTCCAATGCAGTCCTTTACTTATCACTCAAGTTTCTTCGATTTTGACTGATGGTCCATTGTTGCTGTGCTCATTCTTAAAGAAGAGGTATGAATAAGCGACGACAGAAGTTCCCTGTTGAAAAAAGCCTTGTGTTATTTTTCTACGGACAAAACTCATAGACAAAAGCATACACAAATACAGCTAAAAATTTTGAAAATGTTACGGTGGTAAAACCTCTCAAACTTAGGTTAATATTTAAAATAAAGTCAGGAAGACCAACAGTTTAACCGTAAAGGGGGTGAATGAATGACATTTTGGTATTAGTTCGGCAATCGATAAATCAAGAGCGAGCACAAATCGCAGGTAATGGCAGAAGTCTCTTACTGATATAAACTTTACAAAACATGGCTCAGCCGTGCTCAGCCCGACATCTTCCAACTACAGTTTTAATCATGATTGCTATTATTTAAAGAGGAAAAAAAATAAAAAGACTACAGAATGAGTCTAAAACCTGGAAACAGGAAAAATATTTCAACATAGGCGAAGTATGAAATCTGAATCATGTGGCAGTTATTAATACCTACAACAAAAAATTTTTCTTTTGGCATGAACTGTATTTTTTAATTACTATAAAAGATAAGAGATGGGAGTTGTAAGGAACATCAAATACCGCCTAATGTTCAACATCATTCAGTACAGAGTTACCTAAGCAAATTAAGTCATGCTCTGGGAACATTTCAGGAGACTGACTGGTTATTAACGGTGTAATTTTGTTGAATGTTATGCTCCAGGCTTTTTGTTAAGACTAGTAGCCACTTCATTTCACAATAATAATGGTAAAATGGAGGTAAACAATGTTGGAACACCTGCACACTGTACTGTCATTTTGGTGAATATTCATGTTTCTAATAAAAGCCTAAAAACAATAATGGTCCAAGATCACTACCCTGCAGAACATTAAACATAATCGGTGTTGGTTCACTAAAATCACCGCGTTCTTCTTGTTATTAGTCATTTACAACTGCAGAATTCGAACGCCAACCCTTATTTGGATATAAAAGAACAATAGTACTGTCAAGAAGCTAGTGTCTAGAATTTGGGTATTTGTATAATGGGGTTTCATATTAGCTTATCAGCAAAACTACAGTAAACCGGAAGGATGGATATTGGCGTAAACTATTGCAATCAGCACTCTCAGTACCCTTAGATCAGGAACAATATTTCATAACTTCCATGCATCTCAGTTTTTATCAAAATTGCTAAATAATAAACTGGACTGAATTTGGCATAAAATACAAAAGACATTTTGGAAATAAGAGTTATAATTTCAAGATACTGTTCATCATTACTGTCAAGAGCATCAGTCTTTTAATATGTCCACGCTAATACAATAAGTTGAGAAATGGCTCAACATCAAATTTCCTACAACTGTTAAGCCATAAATGTCCTCTCGAAACAGCTGTGCTTCTTCATTCAGCTTAATTAACAGTTTTCTATCATTTGAGAATGGGACGGATAGAAGATACTCTAAAGCCATCAAAAAGACTAATTCGGTCCACCAGGGATAAGGAACAGTCTGACCTCTAGTTGTCTCGTTGCTGGATTCTATTAAAGAAAATGAAGGGGGAAACATGCGAAAACTTGGTAGGATGAAGTTACAATTTATTGCTAAGAGCAGTACAACCATGTTCTAGTTTCCAGTTGTCATGATATTTTACCCAATTAGTTTCCTAGTAAATCTGAGACTTTTAAACATACAAGTTAACTGTTCAATAGGCTACTGTGTGTAGTATATACCTGTACATGTTTTGCTTGTTTGTTTGTATGGTGGTTATTAAGCAACGGGACCAACGGCTTTACGTGACTTCCGAACCACGTCGAGAGTGAACTTCTATCACCAGAAATACACATCTCTCACCCCTCAGTGGAATGTCCGAGAATCGAACTGGCGGCCACCGAGGTTGCGTGCCAACACCATACCGACCACGCCACTGAGGCGCTATACCTGTACACTTGAAAGTGATTCTGAATGTCATTTATACTATTGTGAAAGAGCCTGTTTCGGAACTATGCTTGAAGTCAACTGAGGGAAGGCAAATACAAGACACTAACTTCCCAGCGACAGAGTAAATTCTTTATGCTGGATAGTAGTCGGCAATGCCATGTGCTTTGATAGGCAACTGGGATAATAGTTCGAACTTGAGGGATGGAACATTCTTTTACTTGATTGCCATTCGCTTTAACTTGCATCATCTTTAAACGTCATTATGCCACCAAGCCAGTTTCATATTAAATTCTCATAATGCTTGACCCTCTAAAAAAAATAGTTTCGTTTATTTACAACACCGCAACACTTTTTCTAGTGCTTGCTTAAGTTTCAGAACAGGGGGAAACGGTAAAGGGATATTGCATTCCCAGGACTAATTAATAGTGAATACTGTAACTTAGCTTTTACTTTCGGCAACCTTTAATTCTTTTGACGGTATTGTGTGTGTTCCGCATAAGTAGGAACATTTTTATTTTTACGTACTATAATATCCTCAGCTGGGTGGAAATATAAAAAGACATCTGCCATTTGCCATCTGCTGCACAGAGATCTCTCATTTGAGAGAGAGAGAGAGAGAGAGAGAGAGAGAGAGAGATATTGATTGATTTGTTTTACAATGAAAAATAACCAAAGACCAAATGAAAATTCTGATTTCCATGACATGGCTGATAGGACGAAACCCCACCATTGACTGGGCAGGCTGAAAAGAAAAGAAAAGAAAAATTGATAAATTTTGAAATTAAACTTTGCATCAAATTTTGTTTATCATAAAATCAAACTCCACTGATATTAGAGCGGTGAATAAAGAAAGCGGTGCTCTTCAGATATTAACATTTTTGCAAAACTTGCCTGACCAGAGTAGCTGACTCACAAAGGGTGCTCTTAGAGGCTTGTAGCCAGCAAAATCTTAAAGAGCACAGACCCACAAGATCCTAGTTTCCTCAAAGTATCTGAGGGACGCTGTAATTTGATGCCTTTCTCTCGGTCAAAATCATGAAGAAAATGGTTTACTACGAGAGAGAAAAAGTTCACGTGAATCTGAGAGAAATGAAACGTTCGCGTGAATCTGTTGTCTTAAGATCAGCCCAAAACCAAGAAAGGAAGAGATGGGGGAGTGGGGAGGTGAGGGAGGATTTTATAATACAAATCAGCTATATTTAATATAAATCAGCTATATTGTTCTCTCAATAACTTAAAAATTCGATAACATTCGAAAATTTTATATGATAAAACCTTAGCAATCAAGTCGCTTTTATTGTGACAGTTCGTACTTACATCTAGCTACAGAACGGCACCGCGTTGTCTTTTCATTCCCTACAAGAAGATTAATCTATAAATTTGAGGGAATTGCAAGTACTTGTGCACTAGTATTTATGTCTCTAGGTACCCACAAGAGTCTGCTTTCAGGTAACTAGATTCATAAACCCACACGGAGGCCAAACAGGTACTACGCATTTCAGTAACTGTAACAAAGCACAATTAACTACAGCACCGTCTTTGAACCCTAAATGAAATTCCAAATGAAATTTTGAACCACCCAATTCGACATCCAGGTTTTCAGTAACGGCCCAACTAGTAATGAGGCAATTAAGGCACTTTATGAGAGGTTCAAATGGCTATATCAATCTAAACACAGCAGGAGACGAGGGAGTAGTCAGCATAGATGCTGAGGAGATTACGGGTCATCATGAGCATAAGAGGAATATCAACCCTTAAATAATACTAATCAAGAGTTATTCTTAATCTCCCTTACTCACGTGGTGCATCTGTTCTTGCAACTCATCAACATTATAAATTAGTTTCTTTAATGAGAATTTTTAATAAACTTTTTTCTGTTGCACAATTTCATGTATAGCATATTCATTGCAGGAACAATAAATCACAGAATTAAATTTGAGTTGATATTCTGACAGTCCTCATATCTATACCATCCAGCCAAATCAAGTTATAACTATGAATTACTTTAACGGCCCTCACAAATGTATTTCAGAAATCTAAAGAAAAAAAAAGTGGAGTTCTTTCATAAAATACAAGAGAAAATCCATGAGCCTAGTGGCCTTATTTTCCTTTTGCCAGAGGAAATGTGGTTCTTTCCTCCAAAGTACACCCAATCTTCGAACAAAAATTAACGATGGCACTGGTAATAATGGAACAATTACGTTTTCCTTCCAAGCAAGGAGAAAAATGCTGGCAATCACTGCGCCCCAGAAATCTTCTGCTAATAAAAGAAACGGTGGTATTGGAGTACACACGGCAGGAATGAGGTCCTCCTTACTCGCGGGGTTTGGGATGGGAGGGGGGTGGGGGGGGGGGTTGTGAGTAGGGTTGGTTAGAGTAATGAGAGTACGGGGGAGGGGGAGAGAGAAAGAGAGAGAGTGGAAGAGGTGTGGTTGCTTGTGGGTTCTCTGGCACAAGGGTAAAGTGCTGTACTTGGCACATTTACCGAAAATAATTCACAATTTTCTAAAAGGTCTTATTGGATTTCCATTAGTTTATCGCCTAGGTAGTCTATTCTTGGGCTATATTTACACTCTCGCCTTATTATACCGAGGGTATTATTCTAAAAGCGAGAGAAGGTACACAAAGCAACAGTTCAGTAATGGTGCTTTTTGTTCGAACAGTTATAGACTCCGGTTCGAATACTGTGATCGCAAAAAATAGTTACGATTTAATCTTCTTAAATTTTAAGTGTGTGATTACTAAATGATCTAATCTAACTATCTAAATCAATCAAATTTAGAATTTAGAGCCAGAATTATGTTTCGGAACAATTCCAAGGTAACAAATTAAAGAAATGGTAATGGAGACGCAATAACTGTGAGAAAACCGAAGAGCCAAATCATTTCCACTTCAAAATGATAGTCATGGAAAATTGGGGAAGGTACACTGATGAAAGGGAAGGAATCGAAAATTACACGAAAGTCATGAATAAAGGAAATTGGCCTGAAGGAATGAAGGGATGAACATTAAAGTAAACAAAATGTGGGGCGAAGATAAATCCTAATGGGAAGAGCGAATTTTCTGGAAATGAGAATGGATAATTATGAAGGAACTTTTCGTTTTCTGTTTAAGCACTGACAAGCAATTTATACATTCAAGTAAAACAGTCAAGTCACATGTAAACATAACTTGTATATAAACACAAAAACTGTTGAAACAAGGCGTGATCCGACTTCCAGCTTGCTCTGTGCGCGTACTAAAATCTACAGTCAAATAAGAGCCTTGTTTCACCAACGAAAAATAAAATGGATATGCTATATCTTATTAGAAATAACTGTTCTATACTGTTTAATAAGCAAATTATTTTTTTTACATTTTCATTCTAATAGATAAATCATAAATATCCTATCCTAAAACTCCTGTATCTTTTAACTCAAAGCGCAACACCTTTTTCAGATGTTTTTATTTTCCATAGGGTTTTAATAACCCAACCCCAGCAAGGGCAACAACAGCATGAATAACAACAACAAAGTTATTTGTAGTCTTACTCCCCGAGTAAGCTAAAATAAAAAAAAATACTGCAAAATGTCAAAGAGAAAAAAATTGAATAAAACAAAACAAGCAAGTTTTCAACAGATTTTGAATGGCCTTCTTATTTAGGGTAAGTAGCATCGAGGAGGAGAAAGATTTAATTGTTGGTTGTAGGTCAAAACGTTCACGATAAACCCTCCCCATTTCCCAATACTTATTATCTTAAGTATAAACGCACGCACATAATATGTTTTATGTATATCTAATGTGTATGTAATGTATATGTATACATGAAGATAAAAAAGGGCCATAAAAACACTGTATACACGTTGCATCCATATCTTTCATATACTTATGCATCTCTTCACTGGTGAATATTGAGGTTTCTGGAATATATGGTATATTTATCTGCATAATGTACTGTTGGATTTCAGTAAACGACATTATATATATATATATATATATTATATATATATATATATTATATATATATATATATATATAGATATATAATATATATATATATATATATATATATGTGTGTGTGTGTGTGTGTGTGTGTGTGTGTATAGATTTTATTTGTAATATACATACATACGTATATTCTTGACAAACTTCGAAGGCTCAAGGCTTTCGCAAGATCCATAATGAATCAAACATGAACGCCGCCTTTCAACAAACACCGTGAGCGAACTTAATTGCACCCCAGCTTAAGAGAGCTAGTCAAGTCTAAGACAGTACATCATTCACCGCTCGATGAAGGAAAACAAACCCAAAAATTCAATCCCATCGTACGAAACTGGGAGATATAGAGAGCTATTTACACGTTAGCTAATATTTCATGATAATTTTATTCACAACTGTATCTTCGAATACGGCTTCTCTTTAGTTAAATGGCAATATTTCAAAAGAAAACATTTGCGTAAAACTCTTCTCTAATTTTAATTTCTTAGACCTGTAAAAAATATTAACCACATTTAAATGTGGTTATTTTTTTTTAGACGTTTCACAAGTAAGTCATTTGGAACTAAAGTACTGAGCGCAATGTAACGTAGTACAAATAAACTGGGAGAGAGAGAGAGAGAGAGAGAGAGAGAGAGAGAGAGAGAGAGAGAGAGAGAGATTTCGTGGAACTGGTAGGGCAGAATTTAAACTCGAAGTTATGATTATAAAGGAGAAATATTACTCACAAAATCTATCACTGACAGACTATTCAGTTACGTACCCATAATAAGGGTATTATTATGACATTGTAGAAACTAAGTAACAGCAAGACCTATTAAATAAAAATTATTTTTTTCCATGAGCGGACATTTACATAATTCCATGTATTCGTGACAGTTCATGAGTTATGCATAAAATGCAGCTCTGATGTTGATAGTACGTATATATTAAGAGATCAAGTTGGGTAACAGTGTAATTAACACATTAGTAAGTAACCACCCGAGGGCAACACGGACATGTTACAAGACACTTCTTAGAAACCAATGATTTAATTTCTAACTAAACGTGTACTGCTGTGACGAAAGTAATATTTCTAAACATCATTTCCCTTCAACAATGCGCAACAGCTACTGCTTAGTCATAACGAAGGACGCAGGTATATTTGGCACACGTAATTTCGAGAGGAAGCTCTCCTCATTCCATCCTCTTAAACCGTGATTCAGTAGTTATATTTCATCTACGAAACCAATGTCCTGTATTTAGCTGCATTGCCACCCTCAAACACTGTTAATCAAGGCGGTTTTTACCGATATAAGGACGGGGAAAAGGGAAGGTAAGCAGGGTGAAGTGTTGTTCCTTAATATTGAGGTGGCCTTGTGACTGCAAACCCATCCAAGCAGCATATAATTCAAGGAATTTGGCAGGGTTCAAACTTATCAGGGCGTGGAAGTATTACACGCAACTTAGCAAGTGATTAAAGACACCTGTGCTGCCTTGAAAGCACCTTTTGGCATTCTTTTTGCTTTTCTAATGATATAATGGTGGATCTTCAATCTCGTCATTACTACAAAAATCCTAAAGTACGCTTCAGGTTCAGCCTTAAAATCCCATTTAACATTTCGACGATTGGTTTTTAACTGATGTACTGCAGACGGAGAGAGCAGAAAGAGGGAGATCGAGTTCGAGAGTAAGAGGGAAATTCTGTTAAACAGAGAATGGCAAGCGTAAAATTCCATAAAAATACATTTCCTCGTATTAGATCTAAGCAGAAAAAAAGGAGGTGAAGGGGTGGTGGTGGTGGGGGGCAGCCTGTGCGGTTGAGTACTGGATGACAGAATCTGTAGCCTGCAATTATCAATAACATTACCACCTAAAGAAATGGAAGCTACATTCACATTCTGCTAAAGTCCCCACCAAAACCCCACACTTCCAACAGCATATCAGAGGAGCACCTTGAACTAAAAGAACTATTAAAGGAAAACGTATTGAAACATTTTATGTTTAGAGACATGCAAGAAATTCTATTATAAAAGTTAATACCAAATGACACGCAAAGAAAAATAAAATTGACCCAATATTTGGCCCAAAGGACTCCGCACAATATTTGGCCCAAAGGGCTCTGGGCAATATTTGGCCCAATGGACTCCGGGCTTGGATTCGAACGATTTTGGCACTGTTCTAAGCGAGTAAAATTTCGCCTGATTTAAGCCAATTTTGAAAATAGGACCCAATTTCAGCCTTGCCATGAATGGAATCATACAAAATAACCTAAAATGAAAATTAAAATAGGTTGGATCTAGGTTTTCTCGATGGGTGTGGAATAACTGTCTAATAACAGCTGTCGTCATGGGACTTACGGTAATAAAAATATATTAAAACAAAATGATTAAGTTATATCAGTCCGAATGGAGCAATTTAATGGATAATTAGGATTAAAATCCTTGATATTCGTAAATAATTCGATTAATACTTTTAATTCTGTACTGTATTTTTAATAAGGGCCATGATTTTACTCCTACTCGATAAATATGGATTAAAATTGCTTTTACTTAATTAGTTTTATGTCCACAAATAATTTCTCTAGTTCCCATGGCAGTTTTCACGTAGTCTTGAGCATTATCAAAATATTATTAATGCATTATTAACACTATTTTTTCCAAGTTATTTTATCTGGAAAATTTTTAAAATCGACTCGAGAACACTTCATTGTCCATAGGTAGGATACGAATATATCTACTATTGCCAGTCCGTTTACAGGTAAGTTCTAGGTAAGTAAATTTAGGGACGTATCCCTTGGGTTTAGATCTACAACATTCGCAAACACCTTAGTCACTAAGTATACTTAAATCATTAGAATATACAATTTTGATATTTAAACATTACATTTATATTCTTGAAACGATGAGATTCCCAACTAAGAGAGAACCTTACAATGAAGTCACGCATTTTGCACTACTAATATACATTTCATAAATGGGAGCCTTTAATAGAGATTATACATCAGACACCAGGCTGGATAAACGGGATTTGCGTCTTAGGAGAGGATAGGATATATCAGGGTAATTAAGATATTTGGCACAATCACTCATTGGTTAAACATAAGGTACCGTTGCAAAAATATTTTACCCCTTTATGGTATACAACATTAGCACAACTGTTACTTCTAAGAAAAGTAGATTACACACATCCCCTTTAATATAAGTTAGATGGGTTACACATCACCCTTAAGATAGGTTAGGCATAGGACATAAAAGTTAGGCTAAACATACAGCACACATACAGGTCACATACACACACCTTTAGAGCTTGTCAGGTATATAGTAAATGAGAAACTACACATAGGGCACCTATGGGATAGCTTATGCATATAGCACACAATGCCAGTAGCAAGAACTATCTTTTTGATAGGCAAGGTATATATACTACTTAAAACATGTGACAGATTGCACATATGAAGCCATTATGATGGGTTAGGTATATGGCACACTCAAGATAAGCCTTACATTTACGTGACTTACCAACAAACATCAATAAATTTAACAATCATCAATTAAACAACGCAAAAAGGCAACTGGCTCACTCCTTGTAATTACCCATGAGATATGATAAATTTCAGAATTCATGGAAATTCTAAGGCAAGAGAAATGAATTGCTAAACAGTGTACCTCAGCTTCTGAGGGCTACAGACTGTCTCGATGGAGAATCATTTGTAAACATGTTATGGTAGATTAGTGGCTTTAAGCTGACAACATGGTCTCAGATGAATTACAAGTGTATAGAAGCTAAATGGGAATAACTTTCTCTTTACAAAACTAGTAGGTTTTAAGTACAGATTTTAAAAATAATTATTATGCACCTTCATTATGAGATCCAGAGCACATATATCAGCAAATGTGATGGCAATTTATGAGAGTATCTAGACAGCTAGTCATAGTGATGTTATAGACCCATGATGAGAGGGGGTGGTCTTGGCTGGATGATAGCAAGTTTAAATGTGGAGTTTATTACCAATAGACTGCTTGCTATACAGAAAATACATGGAGACATTGCATTCTATAAAACTGTAATCTACAGAGACTTGCGGGAATATCTTTAAGTAAACCCCTAAACTTAAGTCTAAGCGAAAAAAAAGGGGGGGGGGGCAAAATTTGCCAAGTCATTACTTGCCACTAGTTTGAACCAAAATTAGAGTACTGATACAACATGTGCATCTACACAATGAGAAATGCCGAGATACACAACCGAAGTCTTTTATATGGCTCCTCTAATGGTATGGTTGTTAAGGCTTTGTGACAAAGTTAACTAGAGGTGAATGAGTGGGTATGGGGGACCAACCCGCTCACTTTGTCCTTAGGCTGGAGGACTGTTGACAGATCATGACTGGTGCTGAATTTCCACTTTGGAATGTAGAGCTGCCCATTTATACATTTGAGCATCCTGGAATAAGTGATGTAGAGAATAACAGGACCCTGTACCAGTTTGGATAGTCTGTAACCCCAGTCTACAAAAATATACTCTTACAACATAGGCTTCTCAACTGAAACAAATGACCAGCTCGGGAGGTAGCAAAATATCATGGCATCCCAGGCAAGTATGCTATACCATCGAAAACACGCAAGCATGTGCATACATATGCACACACTCCAGGTAAAAAGGGACAGAGGGAGTTACAACTATGGATTAACAGATGTATTCTAATATTCCCATTGTAGCATTTCAAGTTCAGATTGTGTTTAAGATATGATTTACTGGAGATTTTCAAGTAACTTCATGCACTAGGTAAGAACCTGGTGATTTAAAGTCGAGTTAAGGGTGGCATTAGTAAGAACCAGGGGCCTAGGTTGGCTTAGGTCACAACCCTATTGTTTTTTAATTTACAGTGTCCGATGTAAGGTTAGGTGCTGGATCCAGAAGGGGGTAGGGTTGGGGGGGGGGGGGAGAGGAGGTGAAACCTCCACGGCCTGGTAGGGACCCCACACCCGAAGGTTAGGTTATGCTTAATACATTCATGTATTTCACTTATGTGTTTTCCCAACCCTAATAACACCACTTTTCCACGGCATTCCCAGATCGTAAGATAACTTAGTTGCTAACGAAATAAATGTCAGAAAAGTGCAAAATAACACATTACAACAGAAAACGGAAAACAATTATGGTTTAAAGGAGGAATGTACCCTCGCTCACCCCAAAACCCAAAGTTTAACACTAGAGTGGCCTAGACAAACAATAATGGCTATATATTCATAAAAAAAAACTAGTCGGGAAAATACTGTACACGATTCAAGTACACCTACTTGGCAGCCTATGATTCACGTATCACAGTACAACCCGGATATGCATGAAAAGCAATTAGTCACTAGCGGCGAGAATGTCTTGTCACAATATTATCATTGTGCACTATAAAAATAGTTTTGTTACCAAAAACTAGCAAATTAAACCTAAAGCATCTCAGTCTACCTATTGGTAGGCTACGTTTTTACAGCAAAAGATAACATATTGCCAATTTCGGTCATAAGCACATTGTTTATTCAGTTTCCAAATACGTAAATAATTTTGATTTAACATAAGTAATTAACACGTCTATTATAACCCTGTACACTTCTAGGAGTCGAAAATTAATGTTAAGAATAAACGGACACTTGACATAACTCCACGTTGTCCACTATTGCAAGATAACACTCACGAGCAAAATTATCCGGCCAATGCATGAAACTAGCAAATCCTATTGTACTTACCAACTTACACCATTACTTCGTAGCACTGGATGACAACACAGCGAACGAACGTTTCCTAACTGAATAAACATTAACCAGTCTAACCTCTCCCTACAGCGAAGAGCTACAGAAATTACAGAATCATTGTCAGTGACAAGTACCTAAGGTTGCCAGGTGATCTGGAAGCGGACCTCCTACAACGACGTCTACGAGCCAATGACAGCTACAAGTGTTTAACCCTTCTGGTTCTTCATTCTAATGCAGAGCTAGAACACGATACATCTCTCGCAGCTGGGAATGCTTTGAATAGAAAATTAATTCTTAAAGCATAATATGAAAAATATAATTGCAATAATAGTTGTGTTCCAAGCCTTGTATTTAGAAAGAAGCGGAATATAAAATTTTACACTTTCAAGTACCCTTGAAAGTTTACATAAAAAAAATGTCCTTCATGGAAGTTTCGTTCTCAAATATGGACTAATTACCACAACTCATCTTATAAAAATTATACAGGTATTTCAACTCGATAAGATATGAACCTGTTACACTTTTACCCCCTGCACCTACTTAACACTCAATACAAACCATATTTTTTTCCTTTACTACATAACTCACTAACCTATTCTTAGTAAATTATTTTCAGGTAGCTACTGATGTGAAAATAAGTGCTACACGATTCTCTTCAACTACAGTATAACGAAGCGAGGCTGGAAGCCAATTCGTCTTTACTACTAAGATAATTTAATGGCTGCAAAGTCAATACCCGTCATTTATTCTGAAAAATTACACACACACACAAGTATATATATATATATATATATATATATATATATATATATATATATATATATATATATATATATATATGTGTGTGTGTGTGTGTGTGTGTGTGTGTGTGTTAGTGTGTGTGTGCAATGTATATATATGTAATATATATATATATATATATATATATATATATATATATATATAATGATACTTAAAATATTTTACTGTGACAAGCCCAAAAAGTGTCAGATCCTACTAAGAGCAATAATAATTTCTTTTAGCCTAAGAACTAGCAAAAAAAAAAAAGCAACATGTTTACCGAAGTACAAAACAAAACCTTTTTCTCGAGAACAACTAGTTCCGAAAAGGCCAAGATTTAAGGATTTAAGCGTCCAAGGGACAACCAACTAACTTCAAGCATCAACTACAGCATTTCCAGTGCCTCGTGAATCGGTATGCACGAGCTCTCTCTTCTAGGACATCTAGAAGCCAGCCACTTATGGTACTCAGTGTCGCACGGTAGTGTGCTTACAAGCATTCCATGTCTCCTGAGTGCTTAAAGAGGGAATGTACCCACCAACACGAAGCTTATTTCTTAGTTCTTATTGCTTTTCATGCTTGATTTAGAATTTGGTTTGCATATTTGTCATCTAACAAACTCTCTCTCTCTTACATGTATATATATATATATATATATATATATATATATATATATATATATATATATATATATATATATATATATATTACAGGGTGTCCATAAAGTCCCAGTACAATTCTAAGCAATAAATCCTTGTAATGGTACTGGGACTTTATGGACATCCTATATATATATATATATATATATATATATATATATATATATATATATATATATATATATATATATATATATATATAATAATAAATTTAAAACCAGGGCTTGAATGAAGAGCATCTTTATTTGCGACTAGTTTCGGAGATTTACTTTCCTCCGTCATCGGGCAATCTATAATGAAATATTATTTACAAGTAAAATCAATGAACGTAATATAAGCTACATTAAAACAAAGCAAAATAAGATAAAATTACATAATTACTATAAGTTACATTAAAATTAACGAAGCAAAATAAAATATAAAAATACACAATTACAAGACATAATAACCTAAACTCGCAGCAAAATCTTAAAATATAGAGAAATACATTGTTTGTAGTCAAAGAGAGCAGAAAAAATCTAAAAATCTAAAAACACAGCAATTCAACAGACCTTTCATTATTACAAAGAGAGGGTTTATCTCTTATGGTATATAGAGACTCAACCACTCCGAGCTCCATTGCGTTGGTTCTGCAAGTAAGGACTGAGAAGGAATCTAACATTGATTGGATGGTCATATTCTTCAGAGTGTTGACGAATGGCACTAAATGGTGGTTTGCTTAATGGCCTATTTGTCCTAACAGATCTTCCGAGATGTTCGAAGATGCGAACCCTGAACTGTCGTTTAGATTTTCCAATGTACATTGCACTACAGCAATGACACTTATACTTATACACAATAGCTGACTGCAGTTCAGTTGGTATCACATCTTTGAACCTGAAGAATTTTTGTAATGTAGATTTAGGCTTAAATATTACTCGAATGTTTTAACCGTTGGGTGGGTTAGAATTCATGCAAAAGTTTGGTTACTCTTTTTTTAAACATTGAAAGGACCTATTTCCAAGAAACGTGATGGGAAAATACATAACTGCTCTGTTGACAGTGACAGCTGTAGGTTTTGGAAGTAATAATTTTTGAAGCTCCTTTCCTATATACGTATCAGTAAAACTTTTGGTAAAACCGTTCAAAAATAAGCACTGCTTGATGAAATTAAACTCTAGGTTCATATTAACATAATTTGAACATATATTAAAAGCCCTCGATGTTAAGGTCGTAATCAAATTTCTCTTGAAACTGAACAGGAATAAATGAGGACATTTTGGTGGTCAAACCCGTGAAAGTCGGTTTCCTATAAACAGATGTGATAAATCCGTTTTCACTGTGGCTGATTAGTATATCAAGAAAGGCCAGCTTTCCTTCTGCCTCGGTTTCTGAAGTGAATTCGATATTGCTGTGCTTTGAGTTCAAATATTCTAAAAACAGTGAAATGTGGTTACTAGATCTAAAGATTAAGAATGTGTCATCGACATATCGCCTGTACATCATAGGTTTGAAATCTTCGGGACATTCATTCACCATTCCCTCCTCATAATGAGCTAGGAAAGCATTGGCTAGTGTTGGTTCTAATGGGTTACCCATTGCTACGCCGTCTACCTGTTTATATACCTCCTTGTTAAACATAAAAAAGCAATCACTTACAGCTAGTGATAACAACTGATGAAACTGTTGTTTAGAAAACTTTTCAATTTTATCGGCATCTTTATGGGAAAGACTTACTACGTATATATGCACGCACACGCACACACACATACACACACACACACACACACACACATATATATATATATATATATATATATATATATATTATATCTATATTTATCAGCAATAGAAGAGTTCCGTGGAAATCGGAGACGAATAATAAATATTAAAACCAGGGCTTGAATGAAGAGCATCTTTATTTGCGACTAGTTTCGGAGATTTACTTTCCTCCGTCATCGGGCAATCTATAATGAAATATTATTTACAATTAAAATCAATGACGTAATATAAGTTACATTAAAGACCAATAATGTCTGCTATTGGTACATTTAATTACAAGTTAGCAAAATTTCTGGTACCTATTCTAACACCGATCACCTCCAACCAGTACAGTGTAAAGGACTCGTTTACTTTTGTAAAAGAAATTTGTGAAGTGAATTATGAGCAATGTGTAATGGCCAGTTTTGACATTAAATCTTTGTTTACTAACATACCCTTAAAGGAAACAATTGACATATGTGTTAACGATTTGTTAAAGATGCCGATAAAATTGAAAGTTTTTCTAAACAACAGTTTCATCAGTTGTTATCACTAGCTGTAAGTGATTGCTTTTTTATGTTTAAACAAGGAGGATATAAACAGGTAGACGGCGTAGCAATGGGTAACCCATTAGGACCAACACTAGCCAATGCTTCCTAGCTCATTATGAGGAGGAATGGTTGAATGAATGTCCCGAAGATTTCAAACCTCTGATGTACAGGCGATATGTCGATGACACATTCTTAATCTTTAGATCTAGTAACCACATTTCACTATTTTTAGAATATTTGAACTCAAAGCACAGCAATATCGAATTCACTTCAGAAACCGAGGGCAGAAGGAAAGCTGGCCTTTTTCTTGATATACTAATCAGCCACAGTGAAAACGGATTTATCACTCTGTTATAGGAAACCGACTTTCACGGGTTTGACCACCAAAATGTCCTCATTTATTCCTGTTCAGTTCAAGAGAAATTTGATTACGACCTTAACATCGAGGGCTTTTAATATATGTTCAAATTATGTTAATATGAACCTAGAGTTTAATTTCATCAAGCAGTGCTTATTTTTGAACGGTTTTTAGCCAAAAGTTTTACTGATACGTATATACGGAAACGGAGCTTCAAAAATTATTACTTCCTAAAACCTACAACTGTCCACTGTCAACAGAGCAGTTATGTATTTTCCCATCACGTTTCTTGGAAATAGGTCCTTTAATGTTAAAAAAAGAGTAACCAAACTTTTGCATGAATTCTACCCACAAGTAAACATTCGAGTAATATTTAAGCCTAAATCTACATTACAAAAATTCTTCAGGTTCAAAGATGTGATACCAACTGAACTGCAGTCAGCTATTGTGTATAAGTATAAGTGTCATTGCTGTAGTGCAATGTACATTGGAAAATCAAACGTCAGGTTCAGGTTCGCATCTTCGAACATCTCGGAAGATCTGTTAGGACAAATAGGCCATTTAGCAAACCACCATTTTAGTGCCATTCGTCAACACTCTGAAGAATATGACCATCCTATCAATGTAGATTCCTTCTCAGTCCTTACTTGCAGAACCAACGCAATGGAGCTCGGAGTGGTTGAGTCTCTATATACCATAAGAGATAAACCCTCTCTTTGAATAATGAAAGGTCTGTTGAATTGCTGTGTTTTTAGATTTTTAGATTTTTTCTGCTCTCTTTGACTACAAACAATGTATTTCTCTATATTTTAAGATTTTGCTGCGAGTTTAGGTTATTATGTCTTGTAATTGTGTATTTTTATATTTATTTTGCTTCGTTAATTTTTGAATGTAACTTATAGTAATTATGTAATTTTATCTTATTTTGCTTTGTTTTAATGTAACTTATATTACGTCATTGATTTTAATTGTAAATAATATTTCATTATAGATTGCCCGATGACGGAGGAAAGTAAATCTCCGAAACTAGTCGCAAATAAAGATGCTCTTCATTCAAGCCCTGGTTTAATATTTATTATTCGTCTCGATTTCCACGGAACTCTTCTATTGCTGATATATATATATATATATATATATATATATATATATATATATAATATATATGTGTGTGTGTGTGTGTGTGTGTGTATGTGTGTGTGCGTGTGCGTGCATATATACGTAGTAAGGTCCTTTCCCATAAAAATATAGATAGACCAATTCATCACCAGTAACAACATACACGCCAATTTTCAATTAGCACGGTAATATATATATATATATGTAATAAAGGACGTACTTAGCAGAAAACGGAAAAAGCAGAAGATGAAATGAAAGAAAGAAACCCGCCTGGAACTGATTCGAACAAGCGTTCATTTAACGTCAATTATTGAAACTTTCAAAAACATCCAAATTGGTTATAAAAACATTCGGACTGGTTTAGTTAGTATATTGAGACTTACGGAAGCATGAAAAGTTAAAATAATAATATCCCGGCCTTTTTTTTCCAAAATACGCAACCCTCGAAAAACCATACTATTTAAAAGCAAAAAAAAAAAAAAAAAAAAAAAAAAAAAACAAGTTCATTCAGTGTAATGAACATTAACGAACGAATTATTACACGGGGATGTAATCGCTAAAGGGACTGGTTTGCATAAAACACGATTCATCGGAAAATGCTTCCCCATTCATTATACTCGTAAATAAACATCGTATTGATGGTACTCATCATTATGGAATGATATTGTTGATTACCGGCTATAATGACGATTTAATTTCTCACCTCACTGAGTAATGCAGCAATATCATTAGCATGACCCATATTCCCCACAATAAATTTGTTTGTGAATTACTGGTATCGCCAGACTTTGCCCGACCGACTTGACTGAATAAATAATCAAAGAGGATGCCGGCCACACAGTACCTCCCTAAAATAATTTATGACGAATGGACTATGAAAGAAAGGGCCTGAAAAGGAGTGATATATTACCTAAGGATGAACAGGGGAACGTATGAGTCTGTTAAATACGCCTGTTTCTCCCCTGCTTTAAGAATCAAGCTACTTGTTATTTATGCTTCCTACTTAATTGAAAGGATGTGGTACCAGTCCTAAAAATTCCTGGAGCGGACGATCCTTGATTGCTTATTGTCAGAACAGAACTTGGACACGGACTGCTCCTCATCTCGTCGCAATGCCAACATGGTAACTGGAACAACTTCCTTAGAAGGTTAATAATCTAATAATTATCATGCAGAGAAAAAGAAATCAGATAAAAAGATTATACGCACACATTTCCTCACACACACACACACACACACACACACACACACACACACACACACACACACATATATAGATATAAATAATAATATATAGTTATTATATATTATATATATATATATATGTGTGTGTGTGTGTGTGTGTGTGTGTACACATACATATATATATGGTAAAATACGGTCAGTCTTTTGTTTGTTGACGACTCAAAACGAACGAATCACAGGCACAAAAAATCTGAAACCTATCAATCGTCGCATGGATGAGAGAGAGAGAGAGAGAGAGAGAGAGAGAGAGAGAGAGAGAGAGATACTAATGGAAATCAGTCATTGAAGAAAAAAACAAAAGCAGAAAAAGACGGAGATATCGGGCACGAGGCCAAATCGAGGGAGGGAACTGCTACCCTCTCAAAAACCGCGACTGGCCATCAATGATGGCCTGATACGACCGCAACTCCATAACCCCACACCTCAATCAAGCTGGCCATCTTTCCCTCGATTCTACGTCCTCTCTCCTCTCTCCTCTCTTCTCTTCTCCTCTTGGGAACTCTCCTTAGAGGACGAACTACTTCTACAAGATCGAGTTGCCAAGTACAAACAGGGTGGTCACCCACATAGCATACTTTCTTTGATAGGAGGAGATTGACGAGAGAAAATCATGTTTCGCTTAAATATTGAAACTCATCGTAAGGCTGACCTAAAAACCGTTATTAAAGAGAATATGCAGTATATATCTAAGGCAATGCAACTTATGGTTCGGATTTGCTTGCTAATAGGTATAAATTTCTTTTTATCAAAGCAAGAACAATTAGAGTGAAAATGACGTTGAAGTTGATGAACACACTAAATGTCTTAAAATTTACTGTTATGTTTGCGGTCTTCGTTTTAATCAAATGATCAATTATTATTAATTATTTATTATTATTATTATTATTATTATTATTATATTATTATTATTATTATTATCGACTTAAATTTTAGTGTGGAAGAATAATCACAAAACTTAATCAAATAAATGGACATTTTGTAAATGTTTTGAGCTTTTAACAAGGTCACACACATCCTGAGGGCAATACGCTGAAGACTCGGGTATCGTAATTAAGTTATGGGCAATCAACGGTGGGTATAGTCCAAGAATTCTGACATTTACTGGAACGTGCAATGCTTTCAATATAAAGCTGCCCAGTAACCTGCAAGAGATAGGTGTCCTATAAATACCTATTACCATTGCTAAGGCGACTTGATATGCAGTTACCATCATTAGCGAGGTAATCCTTTAATAAGTTACTGGAGAGGTATAATGTTCTTTAACACGTCATACTTAAGGACAAAAGTTAACATTTACTACTCTCGTGGCAAAGCACCTATACAGTAGTTACTGAAAGGGGTAAGTGTCTGGAAATCGTTAGTGGCAAGGATTCTATAACATAATAAGTGGCAAGGAATGATCTATATCATATCAACTGGCAAGGGACATACCAAATTTTCAAGCACCCTATTAGGATAATACCCTTTTTAGACCTTGCAAAGAACGATACCTGACGAGGACCATAGCAAGTTTAGCCAACAAAGAAATTGAAAGAGATACTTGTTAATTCATAGAGCAAGTCTCATCGCATAAAAACTTGAATTAACGAAAGCCGAACACGGGGATACTTGAACACAACTTTGTAGTCTTTTTTAAGATTCACTGATAGCGAATGGCTGCGGGTCAGTATGCAGGTTTGATTAAATTTAATTAATTTAATTAAAAAATTGGCGTATTGCGAATAGCTATCGTTAAGTTTGGGCCGAAAGTCTATCATAATTGTCTTTCCCTCTGTGTATTGGCTATTAGCGCCTTTGGAGGATTGTATATCGAAGTTCCATATCAAGAATTATACCCATATATTTTAGCATCAAATGTAATATGATACTGTAATAAAAGGTTTACAAAAAATCTTCATTTGTTACCGGAATGGTAGTGATAGCGAGAAAATGACATCCAAACAGATTTTCTACAACACGAGAGAGAGAGAGAGAGAGGAGAGAGAGAGAGAGAGAGAGAGAGAGAGAGAGCAAAGCTGAAGTATTTAATAAACACTCTAAAAAATGGCAATGATGGCGATAAAATTAACATCCAAACAGATTTTCTACAACACGACAGAGAGAGCAAAGCTGAAGTATTTAACAAACACTAAAAAAGACTAAAAAATGGTAATGATGGCGATAAAATTGACATTCCAACAGATTTTCTACAACACGAGAGAGAGAGAGAGAGAGAGAGAGAGAGAGAGAGAGAGAGAGAGCAAAGCTGAAATATTTAATAAACACTCTAAAAGCACTAAAAATGTTAATGATGGCGATAAAATTGACATCTCAACAGATTTTCTACAACACGAGAGAGAGAGAGAGAGAGAGAGAGAGAGAGAGAGAGAGCAAAGCCTGAAGGATTTAATAAAAACACTCTAAAAGAAAAAAAACTAAAACTTTCGAGTTTTGAGTAAAATATTTGAAGTTTGAGTCATTTTCCCAAAGCGACGACCTTTATTTTGCCTGCGAACTTAATTTTTCCCGTTTCCGCTCGAGTCTGCAACGCTTGGTATGCGCACTATCGACAGAGCAATTGTAATAAACTTGAATAATACTGCCAGTTCTGTCTGGGAAGAGACATTCCAGATTACGTAGAGGGCGAAGGCCATCTTAGATAACACACAACAGAAAACTGTCCAGAATAACTTGGGTCTTGAATGGCTGGGAATTTTCATGTGCTTACTTCAACCATAACTTTTTATCTATGCGGGGTTGTCCAACCAGTTGTTTGTTATGAAAACCAATGGAAGTGAGCAACAGCTTCTGTTTTTCACTAGCAAGAAAGAGAAAAAGAAACCAAACAGAAATTCATTTTACAGAAAAGATGGAGTCCATTATCTAGCACTGTGGATTATCATGGCGAAACTATAATAGTATACTGTAATACTTTTTATGAAAAGTTGTTCACGTCTAATTGACGTCAACAGGTGTAAACAGGCGCGCACATATACTGGAGGGAGAGAGAGAGAGAGAGAGAGAGAGAGAGAGAGAGAGAGAGAGAGAGAGGGAGAGAGAGATGGAATGATCAAACAAAGAGTCCAGCAGTTAAAGAAATGGATGAAGCCTCAACTGCGGTGTCATAAAAAAAAAAAAAAAAGAGGAGAGCGAGTACTCTAATTTATCAGCATTCAGATGTTCTTTATATATAACTACTTTGAATACACTTTCCTTTTCAGTATACTTTGTAGTAAACCTTAACTTAAGCATTAAATAGCAATAGCGGCGTTGAGCTTTCAGAAAGAGTAGGAATTTGTTAGGTGGTAAAAAATAGCCGTTATTCCTTAAAATGACAATTTCTTTAGACAACCATATGTTAAATACTTGCATAACTTTTTTAAAAATGCAGTTCTTCAGTTTTATCGCATTCGATATGTCCTGTGGAGTTCATTTCTCGTTGATATTATAACTAACAAGTTCGCAGTAATTTTCAATTCTGTTCGTATATACGTCTTAAAATGTTGAATAGTTTCATACTCCTTGCCATCTCATAGAAGGGACCAATTTGCTGCTTAGGCACATTATAATTAGCTCTGCCTTGTCTGCTGCATCGATCCCAGGCACTCCTTGAAGCGACCATCAAAAGAGCGGCGGTCCGAACAGGCCCCGCGGACGTTGTACGAAATAAAGATTGATGAGGGTAAAAATGATTTGATCTATCGTCGGGAGATTGATGGAGCAGAACTGATATGGCGACGAAGTCTTCATCTCTTCGTCTCTATAATTCAAGCCGTGTCTTTCGCCGAGGCTACTGTTACAACTACTACTACTTCTTCTTCTCCTTCCCTTTCTTCTTCTTCTTCTTCTTCCTCCTCCAGGACATCCGGTTTCAGGTCATCAATCTTCGGATGCGTCCAAGATGAAGATGGAGCCTACATCCCCTTAGAAGAGGGAGCTGTCGTTGAGGTTTTTCGTTCAGATTCGTCGATCCGACATCCGATGGAGAATGGGTGTAATTGTAAGGTTGGGGGTGGGGGGGGGGGGGAACCTACCTGGAGTAATGGAGGCGGACTTCGTTAGCAATGGCGAGATTTAAGTTGCTTATTTGAAAAGTTTTCAGTCTAGTTTCTTTTCACAGCACTCCTCACTGTAGGACTTATTTCTCTCACTCATACACGCAATGCCGTATGCTATGATTAGTATACTTCAATTAAGAGTGTATGGATCATGCACTTGTTAGGAAAAAGCAAAACCCTGTGCTCAGAAGCTCAAGAATGAAGGAAAAAGCGTTCCGTGGAACATATGGCCCCTGAGATGTTTGTGATAAAACTGACGGAGATGTAACGAGGAAAATATCGATTAGTATTTTTTTTTCTTTTTTAGAAGGTAATCACCTGACAGCAATTAGTACTTTTCACGATAAAGGCAAACCTCATGTCTAGTTTCTTTTCTCTAGATGGAAGAGGGATTGGTTACATGAAAAAGCGGGTCTCGGACAAGAATGAGTTATAGGGAGATTACAAAAAGGAAAAAAGAGGGGGGGTTGGGGAAGGCAACTGTATGTTGTGGTTTTGAGAATCATAAAAAGGCTCCTGATTTTGAGAGTGAAATGCCCGAGGTTTCTTGTGTTAGACGATGATAGTGAAGAGGCAATGCAAAGGCTGGGGACAGAAATGGAAACTGTTTGATTTACAATGATAATTGGCAGTTGATATAAAGGATAAAAAAATGAATGAATGCAGAGATTGTTGATCAACTCTTTAGCAGGAATGAAAAAAGAAAGGAAATACCTACTGATATACATTTTTGCATAGTTTGAGTAGAACGATGGTTGAAAGGATGAGAGGCAAAGTGAAATATGAAGGTATAGTACACAATGTCAGCATAGTCGAAAAGATAACGCAGAAGTTCGAGATGGTTTGGTCACAAAGGAAGAAAAAGGAAGGAACAGTTAGATGTTGAACAACGTGAACCATTTGGAGGTTCTAAGAGGAAGGAAGAAGGGGAGATTGACAAAGTGCTTGCGAGTTACAGAAGAGCGAGAGGGCATAATATAAAATAGAGGTGCAAGGCTTAGTGAGCTTAAAGGAAGTCGATGTACTGCTGATGAGACGTGTTTGTATATGAGGTGGTGGATTAGGCGAAAGTTATCTGCAAAATGGAGTTAACTTTGATTTTGCAGTTAAGTGATGAATGTAGCAGTAATTACAGTCACACACACACACACACACACACACACACACACAACACACATATATATATATATATATATATATATATATATATATATATATATATACATATATATTGACATACATATATATATACATTATATATATATTATATATATATATATATATATATATATATATACTATATATATATATATATATATTATGAACACGGTTGCATAGGAGGTAGCACCTAGATGAAAGGCATCATCCCCTTAAAAGTTAAGTCACAATAAAAAAAAGGGTAATTAAGGACGTGCCATATGTGTGTGAACAAACTCATATATTAGGGGAGGTTGAGTCACATAAAATTCGTAGCTCAAACATGGGTCGGATTTATGGGATGGAGGTGTAAAGTTAACTGAGACTATATTGTCATCGAAGGTTATTAATACACACACAAACATATATAGTATATATATATATAATTTTTTATATATATATCTATATATATAGTTATATAATACAAATAAGGTATATATATATTATTATACATATAGATTATATTAATATATATACTAATATATATATTATTGCGGATTTCGCAGATAATTGATTTAAAATTAAATGATAAGAGCATAAGACTAATGATGGCCAACAGACAGACAGACACAAATATATATATATATATATATATATATATATATATATATATATATATATATATATATATATATACATATAATATATATATGTGTGTGTGTGTGTGTGTGTATGCTCCAGATAGAAATCAGCAACAATCACTGCCAAACTTATATTTTTAAACGAATGACCGTCCGTAAATTTCTCGTGAAGTTAAACTTTCACACTTTTGCCTTCTTCATAAACCTACACAGAGGGCTCATCAGTTGCACTTTGAACACCCCTATAAACGGTGGTATTCATCTAGCATACATTCTTGTGATTGATTCTTGGATATTAAGGACGTTGTTTTCACATACCAATTTCACCCTCATTCATCCAAAACATTTCAAGTCTTCCTCTCTTTTGCCTTCCTAATTCTTTAGGATAATTATGCACGCCTTTAAAATCACCCAGTTATCATAATCCTATTTGCCTTATGACAAGATTGTCTCATAACATTCTTATCTAGCTTTTCATCTATGCTAAAAATTTTTAGAGTACCTATACATTTCGCACGCTCTCAATTCGCATTCAACATCCGATGCCATTATGGAAAGTTGGCTCAACAATTCCTTCATGCATTTAAGCCGCAGATAAGATTTATTTCTAATGACTACATAAATTCCATAACTACCAACCATGCCATCTCTTTCTCTGTCGCCAACCTTTGCATTTCAATCACTCAGCACAACCACCCTTTTAAATCCTCTACACCGGACTAAAAACGATTCAAAATCCCATTCCCCCTAGATAATGTTCTTAACCCTCACATTCGTCTTTCTTTTCCATTCTAGTTATATGAAACTTTCTCATGACACAATCAGTCTATTATCCTTTTACCTCCAGCTTTTTTTCTTGAAGCTTATCAGTTATAGATTTGTTCTCTTCTGCACCACATACCCGGAACATTCAGAACCACAAGACGTAGCATCTGATTTCTTCTTTGACTTTCAGCAATATCAAATGAGTATAAAACCGTTTAGTGTCTTTGACACCAAAGCTAATTTTCGACTAAGAAATGAACCGTTTATGTGAATATTTGATCAAAGGAAATTAAAGAACTTTCCTCAATTTCTGGTCGGGATTAATACAGAGATTAAATTTATTTTTAAATTCTGCTAGGACGAAAAACTAACCTGATTTTGATAATGAAACATTAAGCAACAAAAATAACAATGGTAGTAATTATAATTACAAGCAAATTAGAGGGGTTGGAGGGCTAGGATGAAACCCCATTTTTATAAACCATCTTAGAGGTCCCCACTATAATCCTGCCAAGTTTCATGCCCATCGGACCAGCCGTTTGGCCGTGATTGAATGACAGACGGACGGACTGACATAATGCCCATTATAGTTAGATAACAGAACTGAATAGATATTACACTTGAATCACTACAACTAATTAAGTACTGATTATTATAGCTGAAAAACAAAATATATTGTAAAGTGAGACCCTATGAGTCTGCGAAATATTAAAGTTAATTATTAGTTTAAAGTATAGGAAATTTTTGCTGAGCAAAAAAGCACATGAGAGAGAGGAGAGAGAGAGAGAGAGAGAGAGAGAGAGAGAGAGAGAGAAACACATACCACTGCAGGTGAAAATGCATACAAGAAGGCCAGTTTAGTTTAAAAAGTTCGCGTATAAAGGCAGAAGCAGCAGCAACGGAGAGAGAGAGAGAGAGGAGAGAGAGAGAGAGAGAGAGAGAGAGAGAGAGAGAGTGAGTGATAGCACGAAAAGCGTATTCCGATACCGGGAATCAACAGGGAAAAGGAATAAAAGCACTATTGGTCCAGATGAGACTTACACCTGAAATACGAGACATTAAAGTAGAAAAGTTTTGTCTAATTACTGGATCGAGCTACAGTTAACAATATCCAGGTAATTACTTGTTGATTAAGCCATTAAGAGGCTCACTACCTGGAAATGAATTTAAAAATTTATGCTTTTAATTAGTCAGGGGGGCCTTTCGAAAACAGTTACAAAATACGAAATTAGGAATGATGAAAAAGTGGATGCTGCGACATCGACTTTGAAAATGATTAGGGGGCAATCGGATCTCATTACAGAAGAAAAGGGATTATTATTGACTGGGTCTTAGAAGCCTTCACTTGAACGGAAGCCGATTATAAGTTATTTACAGTTTTAATGATAAACAATTTTTCTTTAAGTTGATGTATTGTTTCCGTAAATATGCACGCCCAGCAAAAATATCTTATCTTACTTGTCGATATTATCTACACGATCAACATAGCGACTGACGATGTATTGGAAGGACGATGTATTGGAAGGATGATGTATTGGAAGGACGATGTATTGGAAGGATGATGTATTGGAAGGACGATGTATTGGAAGGATGATGTATTGGAAGGACGATGTATTGGAAGGACGATGTATTGGAAGGATGATGTGTTGGAAGGGTGATGTATTAGAAGGGCGATGTATTGGAAGGGTGATGTATTGGAAGGGCGATGTATTGGAAGGATGATGTATTGGAAGGATGACGTATTGCAAGGAACTTACTAATTTCTGACATATTTTCGTGTTTGAACCTCGATTAGCACTATACTAGCAAGGATTAGTTCATAAGTGTAAATTATGATTAGTTTTGAATTATTATGTCATAATATAAGATTATTACGCAAATCGATCATTACGATAGAATTAAAATATGAATGAAAAGCACATGTCCTACGTTTGACTAAAGAAGGCTAATGTCTCAATATAAAACATTTTACATAAAAATGTCATAAGGTCTTTAAAAGTTATCAGTTTTTTACCTCTTCTTTCCTGCAGATAATACAGAAAATGTAAAGAATAGTGATTCAGTGTCTAGTCATTAGCAAATCATTAGCAAACAGATAAATTCTATGAACAATACTACAAGAAATACAACACCTAAACCACCAACAACGACACCCTCACCATAATCACCAACTACAACAATTATTGATCATGACACATCATACTGTTACCAACCCGTTGTCTAAACAGACAGTGTATCTTGCATTCCCTAAACAACACAGACTCAATATATATGTGGAAGTGCAAGTCAGGTTTAATTTAACATTTTTTTTTATCCATAAAGATAATTGTTTTTGTTTCTTTTCCAAAGCGATAAAAAATTCTCAGAAGCAAGACTTCATTGACGATACAGACCAGTCCTATTTTCAGTTCTGAGGTCTACTTTGAGATGGAAACGCAGTATTTAAGTGTAACGCGACTCACAGATGCCTAGCTGCTTTCTAAAGCAGCTGGTTTTTAAACTCCGTAAGGTTTTTCTTATTGATGTCTCTCAGTTGAATAGAACTTAAATCCTAAGCTGAGTAAGGAATTAAATCTCTACAGCATCGTAATTTTTTTTTCTCACGAACACACACCTCAATAATGATAAGTGTGAGGATAATATTCTTCCTCTCGTACTATAATCATTATGACTGATCAATCCAGTACCAGCAGAAAAACCAAGAAACAGGTGAAAAGAAAATAATCTAATATCTCTTATTTTCTACAGACACAATTTTCAGCTTTGCCCAGAAAAATTTAAGGACTGATTTGACACACCGTTTTCTAGTACTAAGGAAGAAGAATACAATGGATTAATTTTAAATGGCAATACCAAGTCTATTTGAGCCCATAGTGATAAACATGTTGAAGGACACTCGAGAACTATACAGACACGCACACACACACACACACACATATATATATATATATATATATATATATATATATATATATATATATGTATATATATATATATATGTATATATATCAGATATATATATATATATATATATATATATATATATATATATAGTATATATATAATATATATATATATAATCCTTGTGGAAGAGGCATTTAAGTAAATATGGGTGGGATGAAATATGTATATTTAAGACCGACATCTGAACAACTCGCATCTACGCGATGGCCAACTATTATTAGCAAACGCCGAAATTAGCATTTTTTTTTTTTGCCATGTTTTTTTTATTACTTATTTTTCAGACATTTTGATATATTCACAAAACCATTTTTCTGACCCTAGATTACAAAGTACTTGACCCAGATTATACCCTTGTGCTTACCGAAACCACGGTCTATGTATGTACCGTGACCGTAACCTATAAGTGTTTATTTTCACACGCTCGCGTGATAGACATACGTATGTATACACACATAGAAACACACACACACACATATATATAATATTTTTATTTTATTAAACAAAATTAGGTACCCTTAAACCTCCAGAATCCGAGTGTCCAACTGCATGGATTAACCAGACTATAATAAAACTAAACGGCAACATTAAATGGAAAAATTATCAAATGCTCTAAAGCAAATGAACGTCCATCGAGGTTCACTTTAGCACTGGAACCTTACATGGATTATTCGACCAGCATAAGCATGTTTGGAAGGTATACATATTTCTCTTTGTGCAAATGTTTGCTCTAGTATACATTTTTGTCATTAATTTGAAACAACCCTCATAACTTCAGGTTTCATTATATATATATATGCGTGCATTAAGCTTCAAATGTACTTTAATATCCAATTCACTCTACCTCGGAATTAATGTTTTCTATATGTTAACCGAAGTGGAATTTTTTAGTTGATGAATAATTTCGTCCTCTAGTGGGTTCGAACCAGTGCCCAGCGGACAGAGGAGAAATCAGGACTTCAGTGAAGTTATCGACTAGGCTATATATGAAAATATATTAATTCCGATGTAGAGCGAATTGGATATTAAAAGACATTTGTAGCTTAAGGCATGTATATGAATCACGGTGATGTGATAAAAATTCATTATATATATATATATATATATATATATATATATATGTTTGTTTGTTTGTTTGTTTGTATGGTGTTTTTACGTTGCATGGAACCAGTGGTTATTCAGCAACGGAACCAACGGCTTTACGTGACTTCCGAACCACGTCGAGAGTGAACTTCTATCACCAGCAATAGACATCTCTTACACCTCAATGGAATACCCGAGAATATATATATATAATATAAGTATATATAATCTATGTATATATACAACCATATGTGCGCGTGTATGTATGTCTGTGTTTTAAATGGGCATAAAAGAGAAGATGTTGAAACTGCTGGGATGAATTGTTTGCATAGCATTTCTGGCGTAAAACTAAAAAGGTGAGAAATTGGGGGATACATTTATGTTAATACAGACGTTATGAAGGATCAGTGTTCGAATATGAAGAAAGAATCGAGGACGATAGACTGGTGGAACGAGTGTTTGAATGTGTGTTAGGAGAAATGAA
>NC_061088.1:69547367-69597367 GCF_015104395.2 Macrobrachium nipponense
CCGGTGATATTCAAATACCCAGTATATTGATATATAGTAATTTCCCATATAGCTACTATTCTCTTAAGCTTCATCCATTTTCACCGTAGCTAACCTAACTTGATTTAAGGCTAACATTTATTTCAGAAGAATTCTGGAACATTTACTATATTCCTAGAGAAATCAATCCTAGACAGTTCTAACTGGAAAAATTTTTATTTTTCCAACTTCGATCAATCCTAGATAGTTACAACTGATGATAATTGTTTGCTTCTAACTTCGATCAATCCTAGACAGTTCTAACTGAAAAAATTGTCTGTTTCTAATTTCGATCAATCCTAAATAGCTCTAATTGATAAAAATGTTTTTTTCTAACTTCGATCAATCCTAGACAGTTCTAACTGATAAAAATTGTCTGTTTCTAACTTCGATCAATCTTAGATAGCTTTAATTGATAAAAATAACATTCTCTGTAGTAGGGGAACGTAATTATTCAGCTTGTTTCTGTCTGCTGATTCATTACTAATAAAATGGACAATATCTTACTGAAGAGTTTACCAAAACTGGCTTTTTTCTAATACAATACGACAATACGCGAACCTTTCTTCCAATGTGAGTAGTAATTATGCAAATGATATAAAAAAAATTAACGGTTTAAACTATAACTAATGCCACTACAGTGTTTTGTTTTCACATGGATGTTTAAGGAATGCAGAAAAAAAAACAAAAAGAACAAAGATAAATATATTTAAAATAGATTTATCTTTTACTGACTAAAATCAGTATTACACTAACACCACTTTTACCACTACTACTATAGACTACTATACTATATAATAATAATAATATAATCTTAATACTAATATAATAATAGAATAATAATAATAATAATAACTAATAATAATACATATAATTGTCCTAAGAAAAAAAATAATAAATCATTATTCAATATCTATAATAACTGTATGTTTTTGTATTATGTTAATGAGAGAGAGAGAGAGAGAGAGAGAGAGAGAGAGGAGAGAGAGAGAGCCCTTAATCGTGTCTCGTTATGCTGTCTCTTAAATGTGGACTCTTTGTATCAAGTTATTCATTAAATTATGAAAGCCTTAGTCCAGTGTGCAAACAATATTTTTTATAAGGTCCCAATTACTCTCTTAAACAGCCTTGAGACAAAAAGCTTTAAATTTATCGGCAAAATTAATGTGGGCTGCTCTAATTTATTACCTTGTTTGCTCTTTTTAAAAGAACTCATTAAGCCTGGTATTAGCCAGATAAATGGGAATCCTAGCTTGGTTTTTCCCCTCATTTTTGTTCTTAGATTTTCAGGTTGGGAGAGTCACTTTCCATTCGTGCAATATATATATATATATATATATATATATATATATATATATATACATATATATATTTATATGAGTGTGTGTGTATATATATATATATATATATATATATATATATATATATATATTATATAATACACACACACACACTCATATAAATATATATATGTATATATATATACTATATGATATATATATATATATATATATATATATATATATATATATTGCACGAATGGAAAGTGACTCTCCCAACCTGAAAATCTAAGAACAAAAATGAGGGGAAAAACCAAGCTAGGATTCCATTTATTTGGCTAATACCAGCTTAATGAGTTCTTTTAAAAAGAGCAAACAAGGTAATAAATTAGAGCAGCCCACATTAATTTTGCCGATAAATTTAAAGAGCTTTTTGTTCCTCAAGGGCTGTTTAACGAAGTAAAGTTGGTGGGACCTTATAAAAAATTTTGTTTGCACTGGACTAAGGCTTTCATAATTTAATGAATAACTTGATACAAAGAGTCCACATTTAAGAGACAGCATAACGAGACACGATTAAGGGCTCTCTCTCTCTCTCTCTCATTAACATAATACAAAAACATACAGTTATTATAGATATTGATATAATGATTTATTATTATTTTTAGGACAATTATATATATCATATATATATATATATATATATATATATATATATATATATATATATATATATATATGATATATATATATACATGAGTGTGTGTTTGTGGCGTATAAATATACCATATATGTGTGTGTATATATTATATATATATATTATTATATATAATATATATATTATATAATACACATATATACAAACTATATACACACATATATGGTATATTTATACGCACACAAACACACACTCATGTATATATATATATATATATATATATATGTATATATATATATATACATATATATATATTATATATATATATATTATATATAATACCATGCATTACCTTGTATACTACAAAAAGAAATATCTATAACCAACTTAAAGTCTACTAAACAGGCCCCTCAGAAAAGGCCACCACAGGAGAATCGCCGATCCATCACAAAATATTGTTTTGGGAAGAATCATGATCGCGAGTCTTGGTTCCCACGAGATGGTCGATTCTTATCTAGATGGGAGTACATAAACCTTAAATACCACTCCCCTTGGCGATAAGTCTTTCTCAAGGAAGACTATGGGATGGTAGACCGAGGGCCAACTGTATTTCTGTAATGGGTTTATATCCAGTGGGTATGTCGTGTGGAAATACGTGCAGTCGCATAAAACAAAAAGAAGGCTCACATTTTATGGTATTGCTCTGATCATCTGAATTTAATAATCTCAAAATTCGTAAGAGAAAAGATGAATAATACGCAATGGGTTTCTTATGACCAATATGCAATGAGACTTACCAACTAGATGACTTTCATAAATTCAAATAAGTTACCTGTATGATAGTTCGGCTCTAAGATCTAATCCTCAAAATATAGATGATCATGATACGAAATACTAACGTAACTTGTACACACAGAAAACTACGTATACTTCCGTTCTCACGTGATTTCAAGAAGAATGAACCGATAGATGGCGCCGACGTAACGTCGCCGGCCGCGAGTCCCATGGATATAACAGTTGATGGAAAAGTTGTAGACTAATATAATAAATATATCAAATCTACCCATAGGTAACTAAGCAGTCTCTACGAGTGGCCTGCATCTTTCTTTTCGTCATTTTCGCCCATCGATGGACAATAATCCTTTCCAGTTTTCGTTGAACAGAACTATAGTTTTTCTTTCCTCATCATGGTCTCCTTGGGATGTTATTAAGATTTCAGTTCTACCTGATTGTTCCCCTTGGGATGTTATTGAACTTTGAGTACTACCTTATTGTCCTCCTCGGGATGTTATTGAGTCTTCTGTACTACTCATTGTCCTCTTAGAGATATTGAATCTTCTGGAGTACCTCTTTTCCTCTAGAGAGTGTTCTTGAACCTTTGTGCCTTTTCACCTTCTTCAGCACTTCTCCGGAATGTTGCTAAATCTCACTGACAACTAATTTCCTTCCAGGGATGTTGAAACTACTGTATTAATCCTTCTTCTCCTCCAGAATGTTGCCGAACCTTCTGTGTTTATGAAACACCTTTATCAGGATGTTGCAAAATCTATTTCTATTCATTTCCTTCTTCGGGATGTTGCTGAACCTTGTGTGTTGAATCCTCTGTACTACCTGATTTTCGTCCTGACGACTTATTTACATCTTTGTCTTACTTAGTCTTACATTTCTGGTTGAACTGTCTGCGTTACTTTCTTTTTCTCTGCAGGACTGCTAATGATTTGTAATACTAAAACCTCTTTGTAATGATAAAGGTTTTGATTTTCTTATAGCAACATAAGCTAAGTAACTGTAATTCTCCTTTTAAGAGAGGAATTTTTCTCGCAGATACAAAACTTCAGACATATTTTTTAAATGCAGTATGTGTGACTGTACATGCATGTCATTTTCAAGCACTGAATTCACCAATGCATATAGTTGGCTCCACGCCAAAAGTAAAGGCACCATTCTTGGCACATGGTCTAACTCCTCCGAAAGTTTTATGCAAATCGATGCTCACATCTGCATCAGGATCACTACCAAATTATACATGATTTGTCTTTGGCCCATATCCAAGCTTTCCACAATATTCGTGAAAATATGGATACATGATTTAGTGTAATCATGCTACAGGAAAGAGACAGACAGGGTAAGGCCAAGCTAAAAATTCACGAAGAAAATATTGAGCAAAAACAACACCTACGATATCTTCGCCATCCCACGGTAAACGGTTTTTGGATTACTTTTGGATTTCATCGTAGATTTTTTTTGCAATTTCATTGCTTTTAATAAACGACACATTTTAACATTTTCACATCTTTGAGTTAAACTCTAACTCTTATTGTATTCCTTAAGGTGGAACTTTGATTTAGCTCACATTGCTGCATGGTTACACAATGACTGCTTTACTGAGCATGGCACACGTAATGAATAGAAGATAGAATAATATTAATGTTAAAACGCATAAATATGTGGGAATTTCAACTCTTGCTTCGGGGTCAAGCTCCCGTTTTTCTCCTATCCCTTTTTCCTTCTATTCGAGCCTGGCCAATATCAAGGCACTGGATTCTTGGTCCCACTGACCTGGACATTAAGGGAAAGAAATACCAGGGGTGCATTAGGGGTGGGGAACAATCAAGGTTTTTCGTTAAAGCAATAATCATAATATATATATATATATAATATTTATATATATATATTATATATATTTATATTATAATTATATATTATTATACTATCTATAAATTGTAGGCTTACTAATACAAAATGCCAACGACATTTTCTTCTGTACATGCAAAAAAATATACCTAGCTTGAATATAAGTGGTCAGCGATTGAATAATTTTCTTAAAGAGAAGTGAGGCAATGCAGCCGGTCTCAGATAATCCAAAGACTCGGTGAACTATTTTCTAAAAGCTGATTTTAGAGTAACTCGCGAGTTCTTAGCAAATAGGAAGTGCATTTGCAATGTTTAATGAACAAACATAGATTTTAAAGCTAGTTAATGATCACAACTCTTCTCAGATACTTGAAAATTCCATTGAGAACCACACGGCCTTCACCCTAAAATGCTGAATGTGGACAATATTGATGACCAGATAAGTGGTATCTCTACTTCCATGTCGAGACTGGCAAGTTTTGTTCGTAGACAACAGTCGCAAACAGAATGGAAAAAAAAGAGCCTGCAAACATAAGTATTTACCAGCTTTATTTTAGAATATTAAAAATGTACAATATGGCAGGAAATCGAGTAACCATCTTCCTCTGATGTTTTTTTATGGTATTTCTTAGTAATGCATCGCTAAATTGGTCTTTTCCTAAACTAGAGAAATAGAAATAGTAAATTTTAGACTAATATTCATTACGATCTTTATCACTGGGACATTGTAGCAATCTTCGGCCTACAATAACGCCTCCCTGCGCTCATACCCCCCCCTCTCTCTCCTCTCTCTCTCTCTCATGCTCATGCACACACACACATGCATTAGGGTCTATCTTAAACTATCTCGTGGACAGGCAAGTAGACAGTCGGACAAACAGACAATGATGAATGCGTACCCTGCGTCCAACTCCGTCGGCGGGGGTAAATAACTTAAAAACGAACTACAGTACAAGTAATGTGATTGCTAAGGCAGCTATTCTTCCCAAACTTCGCGAGATAGACTTCGCTGATAACATTCCTTAGAGAGATTTTCCCGCAGTTTTCTGTCCCTTGAAACTTTTCGAAATATGTCTATGATCATCCCCTCTGATAACTTCCAGAGGTAAGTTTGATCGTAACCTGTATGCAGTCGAAATTTGGATTTAGTGGTCTTAGTAAAAAAAAAATTTCTTCTGTTCATCTTTTTTAGTTTTCTTTAGAAGAAGACTATTGAGATGGCTTTTTTTTTTTCCGTCCGTCCGCACTTTTTCTGTTCCCCCTCAGAGCTTAAAAACTAGTAAAGCTAGAGGGCTGCAAATTGGTAAGTTGATCATCCACCCTCCTATCATCAAGCATACCGAATTGCAGCCCTCAAGCCTCAGTAGTTTTTTTTTTAATATCTAAAGTTAAAGTTAGGCCACCACCGGGCTGTGGCTGAAAGTTCCATGGACTGCGGCTGAGAGTTTCATGGGCCGTGGCTGAGTGCTTCATACAGCATTATACGCTGTACAGAAAACTCGATTGCGCCGAAGAAACATCGGCGCATTTTTTACTTGTTTTTTATTTTCATTTTTTAAAGCTTTGGCGGGAAAGTGTCTCCGTATTTATTTACATATACAGAATTGTTGTCGTTGAATTAAATTACCTATTGCTGTGTCGTTCTTATTTTTTTTTTTTACATCAATCTCTCTCAGAAGTTTGACGGCAGTCTACTGAAACTTTATGGTTTTTATATTCTTCAATAGTTTTCATTATTTGAGCTACATATTTCACTGACGTTTCAGTGCCATCATCTGTTAACTGCAATTTTCAGTTTTATACACACATGCCCACTATCATTTGTCTGTTAAGATTTTCCAATAATATTACACTTTATGCTTATGGGTTTAATAATGTATCCGTTTTCACCAGTTTACTATCATAGTTTGCATGATAAGGGATCTTATAGTCATCAGCTTTCACATACATAGATTTATCAGTCGTGATTTCAAGATGAAAAGGAAAAAAAATAACATTGGGCTTCAGAAAACTCTTAAGAACCTATCTACATTGCAAGCAAATTTAACCTTTCATGATATCATTACCCCAGTGTTTTGAATTACTTTGGAAACCTCTAATTTAAACAATATGAATAATTAGAACTTCAATACACAAGCGTGCTTCCCTAACCAGAGAGAGTGAATGGCAGTTAGTCAGTTTTTATAAAAATAGATATAAAGAAGGAGGGAAAGAGTGAATAACAATGAAATACGTAGGTAGATAAAGAAAGTAATCTGATAGAGAAAAAGAAAGCGTGGAGGTAAAGAGAAAGCATAAAAGAGTGAAATAGACGGGTAGGTATAAAAGGGTACAGAGAAAGAAAAATAAAGTGTGAGAGACAATTATATGGACAGGCAGATAAAAAAGGGATGCAGAGAAGAAAAACGAAAGAGTGAAAGACATG
Source organism: Macrobrachium nipponense (assembly GCF_015104395.2). NCBI lineage: Eukaryota > Metazoa > Arthropoda > Malacostraca > Decapoda > Palaemonidae > Macrobrachium > Macrobrachium nipponense. The sequence continues at coordinate 69,554,383 of NC_061088.1, forward strand.
AAGATGGACAGCTAGATAAAGAAGGGCATAGAGAGGCACACAGAGAGACCAAGTTCTTGAAATATGAATTACCTTGCGATGGTTACGTCTTCGTAACTAGGAGAAAGAGAGAGAGAGAGAGAGAGAGAGAGAGAGAGAGAGAGAGAGAGAGAGCCAATCACTCAATACGTCTTCAGTTACCCGTACCCACGCAGTCATCCCATCGCCTAGAATAGACTGGCGATCTTTGTTTACAATATGCGTAGGAACGTCTCCTTGATCTTCCCCTTAAAGGAACATATTCTCTGCAGCAAGATTTCGTCATTAGATAACTAACGCTTTGATGTTAATTTTAACCTTTATTGAAATCAATTAATGCATAACCTTCTCCAGGGCCAGCATAGCCTTGGTCTTTCTAACTTTGAAAAGCGATGCGTATACTTATTATAGCTCATGCAAATAATAGTCGACAATGTTTCCTAAATATCTTCACTTGACCTTGATCGAATATATGTGTGATTTCTGACTTTGCAAATGATCTAGCCTCCGGGGAATTCGGTCCGATATATTTGCCTGATTTCTAGGTGGTTATCTTATCAAGGTCTAGACAAGAGTATACTACTCTCTAACCTTGAACTTATTTTGCTCTCTCTCTCTCTCTCTCTCTCTCTCTCTCTCTCTACTGCTTATAGACATAACGCTCAAGGATTTCTTTTTTACATTTTTCAAACAGCTAGGAGTCCCTTCAAGTTAAGGTCTGGACAGAAATCCAGTGAGACACTTTCTTGGAGGAAAGTTCAGCGTTCAATATATATATATATATATTATATATATAATATATATATATATATATGTGTGTGTGTGTGTGTGTGTGTGTGTGTGTGTGTGTAATTTTTCTTAGCTAGTGACCGCCACGGGTTCTAACCCGGTAAGTATCCACCTTTGCGGCGTGTTTAGCACAAGCCCGTTGGGGATTACCTTGAAAATATAAACGAAAGAATATATAAACAAAAGACTGTCAATATCACAAAGATAACGACCCCCAAGAAATATTAGTCGTAGATAACGACCCCCGTAAACCCCTCGGGGTCGTTATCTAGGACTAATATTTCTTCTTAGGGGTCATTATCTTTAAGATATTGACAGTCTTTTGTTTATATTTTCAAGGAAATCCCCAACGGGCTTGTACTTAACACGCCGCAAAAGTGGATACATACCGGGTTAGTAGAACCCGTCTAAAAAAAATTCCACGCACATATATATGGAATACTTATGGTACATAGTGCCTCTGAAAGGTTGCTGGGATGGAAGAGGTGGACAGATTTCCTAGGTTGCAGAACTTTCTTCCAAGAAAGTGTCTCACTGGATTTCTGTCCAGACCTTCGGTTGAAAGGACTCCGAGCTCTGTTTGGAAAATACTAAAAAGAAACACTTGAGCGTTATGTCTGTAAACAGGAGAGAGAGAGAGAGAGAGAGAGAGAGAGAGAGAGAGAGAGAGAGGAAAATAAGATCAGGGTTTAGAAAGTATTCTCTAGTCCAGACCATAAGATAACCTATGATATGATAGTTCCCGTTAGATTAAACTCACAGGCGCTTCTGCTCTGAAGAACATTTACAGCACCTTATTTACTATACTAGTTTACGCGTGATATACTAAATACTTGAAACTATTTTTATTTTAGGATAAACGCCCATAATTATTTCGTAAACAACTTGAAATTCAGTTAGAACTACCAAGGAAACAGTGCAACTCATTTACACGTAAATTCTGTATTATTTTCTGTCGTTTCCATTCTTCCCAGTCCGTACAAAATTACGAGTGTCTTTAACACAGTTCAAAATATAATACTTTCCGATGAAGACTCCTCATCATAACAAGGTATTTTTTTTCCACGTCGATTATATAAAAGAATCACTATAGGAGACTTTGCGTTAAGCTGCATTTGTGAAATAAACAATGACATTACTTGAAAAAAAGAGAAAACTCTACAGAGGAACAACTGTGATTTCCTGTTTGTGTTACTGGATGTACAATTAGGGACGCATCTCGGATTAGCGATATCTGAAAAATGCACCCCATACATTCATTACCCATGAACTAAGCCTTCATAATTCGCCAACTGAAAATACTGTTTAGAACAGATATTTCTAATGCAAAATTATCATTATAAAGAAATTAGGATTACTTAGGGACGGCAAAAAAAAACGAAAAAAAATTCAAACATAACTGCTATATGACTAAATAAAGAAATACAGTCGCACACGTAATTCTTGCCATGAAATAAGCTAAAACAACGGTATATAATTATATTATATATATGTACATAACGGTATATCTATATATTATCTGTATTATATATATCTATATCTGTAGGTATATATATATATATATATTATAGATATAAGATATATATATATATATATATATAATATATTATATTATTATATATTAATATGTCTATATACAATATATATTATATAAATGACTAGGTATATATATAATTGATGAGTCTGATAATGTAGAAGTTTTCCTCGGGTCTCTTGAATTCAACAGTTACAATATAAAAATGGTGGTGACCCAGCCATTTTCCCAACCCATTTCCATCGTGGGGACTGTGGGCGGGAGAAAAATAATGAACGGTCTCAAAGTTCTTGTGATTTTTCTCTTCGATATAAACTGGCTAAAAATAAACAAATAAATCACAGGGTTGAAAGAGTAGCAAAGCAAAGAAAGCGTCCGACCTTTAAAGAAGAGATAAAAGGATTCTGTTGTCCTAAAAATATATGCAGTCTCCATCTGCATAGAGAGAGAGAGAGAGAGAGAGAGAGAGAGAGAGAGAGAGAGAGAGAGGAGCCCTTTTCATGAGAATATATTTTAGCATTACTGATATTTCACCTTGAAGGCAACAAAACAACAACAACAACAACAACAACAACAGTAATAATAATAATAATAATAATAATAATAATAATAATAATAATAATAATAATAATAATAATGCAAATTTACCTTGGAGGGCGAGGAACCTTATCGGACAGTCAGTGTCTTCCCTTAATTGCCCAACAACTTGTTGATATGAGCAACCCCACCAAAACCACCGAGCATTAATTGCACGATCAAAGGTGACGATACCAAGAAAAGCGTCGTGGCTACCGTGCCTTAATTGCACGATCCAGGGTCCTGATACTGAGACAGACAAGCAGGTTGACACCTTGCGGGTGACAGAGAAGTACCTGTTCCCGAGAGGCGAAGACTCAACCACCAGCGACGATTCCTACAATTGCGCCTAAAAGGAGGGGGGGGGGGGGGGGGGGGGGGGATATCTTTTGGCTCGGCACGAAACGGAAAACATTTACCACGAAACTCTTAACGTTTTAAAAGTACGAAACGCAAAACATTTCCCGTGAAACTCGTAACGTTTTAAGGTACAAAACGCAAAACATTTCCCGCGAAACTCGTAACGTTTTAAGGTACGAAACGCAAAACATTTCCCGGAAACTCGTAACGTTTTAAGGTACGAAACGCAAAACATTTACCACGAAACTCTTAACGTACGAAACTCAAAACATTTACTGCGATACGCAAAACATTTCCTGTGAAACTCGTAACGTTTTAAGGTACGAAAGGCAAACCATTTACTTAGGAACTGGTAGCTTTTACGGTGGAACTCGCAACGTTTTTAGGAACAAGACGCAAAACATTTGCTGTAAAACTCGTAGTTTTTTAAGGTTTGAAACGCAAAACATTTACTGTGGAACTCGATATGTTTATAGGTATGAAAAGCAACAATCTTACTGTGAAACTCGTATTTTTTTTAAGGTACGAGACGCAAAACATTTACTGTGAAAATCGGAACGTTTTTAGGTATGAAAGGCAAGACAATTGCTGTGGAACTTGTAATAGTTTTAGGTACGAAACACAAAACATTTACTGTGGAACTCGTCGTGTTTTTAGGTAAGAGATGCAAAACATTTACTGTGAAACTCGTAGTTTTCAAGGTACGAAACGCAAAACATTTACTGTGAAACTGCGAAACTAAAAACATTCACTGTGAAACTAGTAACGTTTTAGGGTACGAAACGAGTAGTTTTTAAGGTACGAAACGCAAAACATTTATTTCGAAACTCGTAGTTTTTTAAGGTACGAGAAGCAAAACATCTACCGTGAAACTCTTAGTTTTTAAGGTACAAACGCATAACATTTACTTCGAAACTCGTAACGATTTAAGTTACTCGTATCGTTTTAAGGCACGAAACGCAAATTATTTACCATGAAACTCGCAGTTTTTCAAGTACGAAACGCAAAACCCTTATTTTTAAATATGCGTAAAAGAAAAGGATACTAGTAAAATTTTACGAATCACCATACCTTCTAGCAAGAAACGTTCAGTTAAATAAAAATCGTCTCTTCGCTTTAACACAATTTGTAAGGAGAGAGATGTTAAATAATTTCTTTTTTAAGACATGGGCATACAGGGAGTTTTTGAAAGGAAGGAAGGAAGAAGAAGAAGAAGAAAAAAAGTGGCCAAGCACAAAGGCGTCTGCATCCAATATTTCAAGGGACCAGATGTTGGGCGATGAGAGGTAAGGGTAGGGCGCGTCATTAACTTTGGAAATTAAGAGAGAGAGAGAGAGAGAGAGAGAGAGAGAGAGAGAGAGAGAGAGAGAGAGAGAGATGAACGGGGATACTAATGACATTAACGGCGAGTGTTAATTACTTAGGAGAGGAACATATAATCACACATGAATTTTACTAATCTGAAAAAATAAAATGCTCCAGAAACTTGCAAATGAAACATTTAAAAAAAATACGGACGCCCGCATTAGATGGGGAAGTAAATAATAAGACAATGAATGAGACAAAGAGCAGTATATGGCGGTTATGGTATGGGCAAAGTATATAGAATAAGGGAGAGCTCCCCATTCTATATACTTTGGGTATGGGATCCCGAGAGATCCCGAAGGGCGAGACCCTCTCCGTAAGAATTACGATGTTCCTGGGAGGTCCTGCCCCCACAGGTGAGAATAATTGTTCCTTCATGTGAGGTTTGGACTCGCCCTTTAACATACAGGAGGTGGCACCAACGACCAGGACGGTTGCGACGCCAGTATGTAGTAGAATCAAATCAATCAATCGCAGGAGATGGCCTCTAACTTTACTTGAGAAAAAAAAAAAAAAAAAAAAACTCGATGAACGGCGTCATCGATTAAGTCAAACTGTTCGCTCATCGTTAATAGGAGGAATTAGGAATTGTTTTTTGGGGGTGTCTCTATTACAAACGTAATTACAAAGTTTGATAATGAGCTCTGATCATTATGCCCGTGAGAGAACCAATAGGGAGATTATAATGAAAATGGCAGCGGTAAGCCGAAGACTTAATGGAAAAGTGGCTTTAGGTTCCCCTAATCGCGTTTAAATGAAATCAACTTATCCAATAATTGCGTCCTTTGACTAAACCCACCTGGGAATGCCCAGATTAAACTGATTACGATGAAACCTTTGCAACAATTGCTCTGGGGATAAACTTACATTTGACACGTCATATTAATGTGCCGAGCAAAGCGAAAGTTTTCATCATTGCAGTGTTGTTTTCATCTCTCGCCAAAATTCTAATCTTGAGAAATTCTAAAAAGTGCAAAACATGTTAGTAACTCCTCTCTCTCTCTCTCTCTCTCTCCATACACACATTTATATGTACACACACACACACACACACACACACACACACACACACACACACACACACACAATATATATATATATATATATATATATATATATATATATATATATATATATATATATATATGTGGTACTGGTAATCTTCTTAGGCACGAAGATATGTAAATTCAATTGTAGTCCACAAAGGAAAATGAAAAGAGTTTTTCTCAGAAAATGCCCAACAGTTTCGTCCTCCAATGGACCTCTTCTTGGAGCGTTTATATGTGTGTATTTGTTGACATAAAAATTTGAATCTCAGACTGATTCATTTAATGCCCCTCTAATATAGAACAAAACACAAAGCACATCAGTATAGGCTGCCTGTAATCCTAACCCAGAGAAATTCGGCTGCGCGACAAGACACTGACTGCATAATTTGACAGAAAATGCAACCCTCAGGTATTCCCAGCTCTGGGAGAACACCCTTGACATATTTGGTGGGTCAGGGGGGTCATAAGGTACAACTGTCACATTTGCATTTACTGATTGGATCCTAAAAGAATTTTTACGCCCCTTAAACAAATGACGGCGACACAGTTATTGCTCCCACGGTCGCAATAAGGTATCGATAACTTAGCAACGATACCAACAATGAACATCAGCAATATAATGAATCCATAATGAATCATCACACTAACGACAACCGTAACATTTCAACTAGTATTAGCAGGAATGATAAAACAGCGACTCCAAAACGAACGAGCAAAATTATTTCAAAATAATTAAATCTCACTTCGTACTGACAATAAGCATGCTTTTGCTCACCCGATAGAAGGCAAATAGAAAAAAATTCAATATTGATATGTTGAAAGAAATTTCAGCACATACTTTTGGCTATTTTCACAAGAGAAGTAAGTCGCACCTTATATAAACTAGTAACTTTTTCCACTCAGGGGGAGCAGTTGGATGGCGGGTGGGTATATTAACAAAAGCAAAGAAATAACACCCTCGGTAAAAAGGAATATAAATAATACTTCAACAACTTCCTTTTGGGGGGCTATGAATTACATTAATCAAACAAGCAAACATCGAAGATGGATTCCCTTTGCAAGGACCGAATCACAAAGCAACTCAAGAAACGTAAGATGCTGGAATGAAGAGGTCCTTTGACATGCTTGAGGATCTAGATCAAGTTACCTTCCAATTGATGAGAGAGGAGTTGGGGGCGGGTTGGGGGAGAGGGGAGAGGAGGGGGAGGAGGTCCGGGGGTGACGTCAGCTGAGCCCTAGACGACGCCCAGACGACGACTAGGCGGTCAGGTCAGACTTGATAAACATGGTCGATGGTAGATCTGGGAACGCGTCATGCAATCGGGCGGGATCTACCCAGTGGCCTTATATTATTTTTTGCCGATAAGAAGAGTCATGGCAGTTCATAAACCAATCGTGGCTTTATCATATTTCATTGGGCGAGAAGACAATGGCGGATGAGGTGTCTGTACTGTATAATATTACGCTCTATTTCCTCAGTATGTAGATAATCTGTTATGGGATCGAGTATATTTTGACTTTTACTTTCGCCTTAATTTTTCAGTGACATTAAAGCGGATAACTTACAGAAATGGAAATATTGAAACTGAAAATTGTAGTGAATTAGTAAATGATTAGATTATAATTACAATCAGATGCTTAGCGCAAAGAAATAATTTCCTTGAACACTTGGATGTTTATTTGTGAAGAAACAAAAGTTGCGAGCGAGACATAAGCAATAATTGCTGGGAGGGAGCATTATCTCTTCCAACGAATAATATAAAAAGAAACTAGTTCCTTAGCCAGATTATTCTGGATATCCAGTTTTTTTTTTTTTATCATAACGCACCCTTTTACAAAATATCACCGAAATCCATGAATACGATTCTTTAAATACCTTGTGAACAAAGCAGTCACGAATACAAACATATCCCATCTGTCTACCTTCGCTGGAAAATGTAATAAGCATTCGCGAAAAGGGCATAAGAATCTTTAAGAGTTTAGAAACAGCTTTATGACAAGTAGTTAATACTAGTATCATAGGTCTCAATATATTACCGACGACGATTTGGAACTTTGGAAACTTTCAAAAACGTTCCATTGTGAACGAACTTAAATGAAACATAAATAACCATTGCATTGACAGTGAGGTTTGATCCAGGGGAGAACCTTTATACGAATACAATACATACAGACGCATAATAAGTAAACACAATGTAATACATGAGATTCTGCAGGAAGTTGCTACCGATGAATAATACACGAGTTGCCCCTTTAACTCATAAAATTTTCATAACAGGAGACGTAGAATAAAGGAAATAAAGTTGGATAAGGATGTTGAAGTCAACATTACTAACAAGTAAACGTAAAAAATGCAAATATCAAACATGACGCACGAAACGTAAGCAAACACTTGAGCGATGGAAGGTAAACAAGAGAGCAGCATGAATAATAAGTTGATAAATAAAGACTAAAGCGCAAAACGCCGTACTGAACATAAAAAATAGGGAGCTTAACAATCAAAACTATATAACACAACAAATGGCACTGCGCGTACAAATGGTAAGATGGTACAGGAGACAATACCATAAATAATAACCAGGACTATTCCCCAAGCGTGTTTGCGGAAGCACCAAGGCGGGATTATCGTTGCTAGGATTGATTTCAGATGTGCAGGGAACTAATGCGTGAGTGCGTTCTACAGAGGCAAATGAGAGAGAGAGAGAGAGAGAGAGAGAGAGAGAGAGAGAGAGAGAGAGAGATTAAATAAAAAGAATTGGTTATCAGGAAATGAGAGTACATTGTTTCTCGATACTGTTCTTAAAGTATGGCCCTTGTGTTGTAACTTATCCTTTCCTTTCCAAAGAAGACAGATATTAGAAATTTCCAATTGTATTTGATAAGATTTGTTCAATTTGGATTTTTAAACACCATTCCCTTTCAATAATAATTATAATAATGCTTCTCTCTCTCTCTCTCTCTCTAATGTGTATATATATATATATATATATATATATATATATATGTATGTATATATATATATATATTATATATATATATATATATATGTATATATGTGTATATATATATATATATATATATATATATATATATATATATATATATATATATATATATAAGGGTACATCCACAGAAAAGGCAAAGCATTGGATCATTAACACATTCTACCACGTTAAGTGTTTCGAGCACCTTCAGCGAAGGTTTATCAGCAGCACATCGAACGAATAACATATATTATATATATATTATAATATATATATATATATATATAAATATATATATATAATATTATAATACATATAATATAATATATAATATTCAATATATTATAATTTACATAATAATAATATAATATATAAATATATATATTGTACTGAGGGAACCCTCTTCTTATGCCATCTCATCTTCCATTAACGTAACGTTAGTAAGAATAAAAAGAATCATTTTTGCATTTTCTTTAATAAAGTACGATACAGGCAAAAGTCTCCCCTACCAATCACTCAAGAGGTCCTTTGAAGATTAACTCTGATAATCTGACCTTGTCACTTGACTGTGAGACCTTGGTTTGCAAGTGGCAGGGGAGAATATTAATTCTGAAGAACACGAGGTAGCCGCCATATTTAGTGGGACGAGTAGCATTGACCTTGTGTTTTGAAGGCCTTGTGTGTGACACGTGGTCAAATCTTACAGTGTCCCAGCACTCTCAGAGACTTTTAGACATTCAAGGAACACAGTCCGACATTGGCAAAGCCGGTTTGCCTTGCTCTTCCGAGCTACCCCCTCTTAGTGCGTGGCTGTTGCTAGCCTCAAGGGAATCTGTGTGGTGTCTTGGTCATTTACGTCCCCTGCTGGCACCCCTGAGGAAGATGAATCCATCTCCTGTAGGATGTAAAGTACCACATTTTAAAGTTCTCTCAACAATCAGCCACGTCATTATACTTCGACTTTATTTCTATTTTCTTTTCCAAGTGTGTGTCATAGGTAAGTGGTCATTCTGTGTTACTAAGCGCTGTGGAACAGAGTTGCTAGGTACCAGTGGTACACCCCCTCGATCCACTAGCTCATGTCGCGTTCGATCTGCATAACCAAGTGTATTCTAATTGCGGATTGCAGTAGTCAGCTGTGGATACTGTGCTTCACTTCGTGTCCCCAGTGGGGCCCCTTCCACTGCACATAACTTCCGGTGGCCCGGAATAGACAGTCACCTTTATGTCTACTTCAAGATCTAATATTTTTGTGTTAATTCTTTAGTCAACTTACGGGACTTCCTTCGTCCCTTAATCCCCAGTCTGTAATTATTGTACTTCTGATATGTCAATGTGTGGAAATACAGTTATTTAAGTTCAATCTTAGTGTTTACCTAACTATTACCTATTTTGAAGAAGGCCCTCAGTCATAATGTTCATATGATTGTCACTAAATCCAAGGCCATAGTCAGAGTTGCATACTTTTCCAGAGTCAGTTGCAAACACTCAACGTTAGGAAATGCATTAAAATAATATATATATTATAATATCTCTATATATCTAGTATATAATATTAGATCCTATTATATATGAGATTGGTATATATATATATATTCTATATATATATCTATATATATCTATCTATATTATATAGCTCTATATATATCTCTATTATCTATCTTATATCTCTAGCTTAATATATAATATATATCTATATATATTGTCACGAAGTGCCAAGTATCTGGTTACTACACTTACCATTCATTAATTGTTACCTTACAACAGCCAGACACCTGAACCCTCATCACAGGTACTAAACGACTGAATACTCTAAAGGCAACAGTGATCCCTTAGCAACTTACCAGTATTGCAGAAAATCAGACTAAGTTCATCAAAACAGGTATGAGGTAATCTTGTAAGTAATTAAATTAATTAAAGGGGATCACTCCATCAACAACTTTAAAAGTCTAAGTACGTATTTCCCTGATTTCAGAAGTCTAAGTACTTCCCTGGTTGAAACTCACTTCAAGTAAATTGAAGGAAAACAGATCAATTACCACTCTATGTTTCTACCTAAGTTAAATATAGCCATATATAAATACTGGTGTAAAGAAACACTTTTAAAAATTTAAAATACAAAAATTTATTATTAAACTCAAAATTATAAGAGAAATTCACAATATCAGGGAAAATTACTGTTACTTGAAAACAAAGTAAAGTTTAATTAATTCTTGAATCAATTAAGTAAAATAAATTAATATTAACTTATCACAAAATTCAAGACAATTAATTCAAACAAAATTCAAAAGTTAGGCAATACTTGAAATTTGGAAATTAATTCACAAGTGCTAAACAACAATAAAAATTGAAAAAATTCTAAGTAAATGCAAATTAATTCACAAGTGTTAAATTCAACTAAATGGGCAACGATTAATTAATGAAAACAACTAAGTTAATTAAATTGTGAAAGTAAATGAAAACACAGAAAAATGTGGAAAATACCAAAATTGCAAAAATTACTAATCACACAGAATATAAAATAAAAAGACACACTTCAATAAGAAAATGGATAATGCACTTCAAATGCAACAATCAAAAAACGCAAAAATTTGCGATGCGTAAAAATGTAAATTGTTTATCAAACCATTGTAACTATTAGTTATTAGTTGCAACTAATAAAAATCTAACACACTTTACCTTGGTATACCAACTTCTTTCTTCAAAAAATTCACCAATTCACAATATTTCACAAAAATAGGCGCCGTTACACACTTGTACAATGTTTACTCAGATTCCACAAAAAGCACTTACTTACTTTACTTTATCTTCCCGCCACTGGCCAGTGGCATAAGGCTGATACAGTTTCTCTCCATCTCTCTCTATCCCGAGCCATTTCCCTTGTTTCCTCTAGGTTATGGATTTCATCCTCAAGATCCCTGACAATTATGTCTATCCATCTCGTTCTTGGTCTATCCAGCGGTCTTCTTCCTATTTGTACTGCTCTCAGTGCTCTCCTGGGGGCTCTATTCCCATCCATCCTCTCAACATGTCCAAACCATTTCAGCCTTCCCATCTTCAGCCTGCTACTGACTGGCCTTTGCCTCAATCTCATCCTGATGTCTTCATTTCTAACACAATCCCATTTAATGCCAAGTATCCTTCTCAGCAGCTTCATCTCAAAAGCATCCAACCTTCTCTCCTCTGTTCTGGTCAGTGCCCAGGTGGACGAACCATACATCAGGACTGGTAGTACTACTGCACTGAATATTCTCATCTCAGTTTTCAAGCTGATTTCATGCCTTGACCAAACGTTTTTTTCCAGAACCTCAAAAGCTCTTGCTGCTCCTAGTTTTCTTCTTTGTATATCTTCAATTTGCCTCCCGTCTGCTGTTACCACACTTCCCAAGTATACAAACTTCTCAACTTTCTTGAGTTCCTGTCCTCTGATTGTCATATCCTCCATGTGCACCCAATCGTCATCCTTATTCACAACCATGATCTCGTTCTTCTTTGTGCTGATGTTTAAGCCAAAATTCTAAATAATACCAAATAACTCTAAGAAATATCAAATCTAAAATCTACAAGTTACGAGTGACCAATTTACGTTACATTAATATCAAATCAAAAGTGGCGTGAGAGAGAGAGAGAGAGAGAGAGAGAGATCTGAACGCAATGTGGTTCTAAGTAACAACGAAATCTTTTGCTCTCAGAAACTGGACAGTGGAGATGGCACAAAACGTTTTGGGCATGAGAAACATGATACAATCCTTTCTAGAAGCTTCTGATATGACGTAACTTTACAGAAAAATTGTGAAATCTCCACGTGCTATTTGGCAAAGATGTACGTGTATGAAACGAGTATGCTCAACAAAGACACGTACTCGACGAAACAGACTAGAGCGAGCAAGATGATTGACATGTTTTGATAACAACAGGGAGACTGCGAGCTCCCTTAATCTAGAGGCGATGAAAAGATACTTAAACAACTTTATCTTGGAACGGACAAAGATAATCTCTCTCTTTCTTTACATTCTATGTTATATTTTCTTAAATTATGTTAGGCAGAATCTGCACTTACATTTTAGACATCCTATAACTCTAAAGCTAGCTAAGGAATCTGAAAATTTTTGCAAAACTCTATATATAACATTTCATACAGTCTAGGAGAAGATATATGCGTTTTGAAAGTAGCAACATATATATATATATATATATATATATATATATATATATATATATATATATATATAATAATATTATAATATAATACATATAATTGTATCAAAATCATAAGTTACACAGAATTTTGTGGCCTTTCTTATTTGATTTGAGGATATTGGTTCCTTACCTCATATCTCATCCTTCCTTAACCCTCGTATACAGAAGCATATTCTAAGATAGGAGGAGAGGATGCTCTCTACCTCCTCCTCCTCCTCCTCCTCCTCCTTCTCCTCTCCGCTTCCTCTAGATCCTGTCCACCATCCCCTCCGCCCCAACCCCTCACCGCCCCCGAAACCCTTCGAGTAATTGGTAATAGGATCTCCTGCGTAACAACTATTACTCTCGTAATTGACGACCAACTACAAACTTCCAGAAACACATAAATTACGGCAAACACACTAATTGTTGCTCCTGTGACCATATTCTTCCCCTCCTTTTTTTCTTATCTTCTTATTTTTGTAATTCCTTTGTGCGTTATGCTAGCAATATTTCCTTCGATATAAATTATCATTATTACAGCGAGCATAAATTATGTCCTACATAACGATATTGGATTGTCCAGAAAACCTTAGTATTAGATTTTTTTGTAATCTATTTTTTGTGACCTTATGCTGATAAACTGTTTCAAGCTGCAATTAAAGCTTTCCCAAGGCATTTCAGAATGAGATACGGGACACTTTTATGAATATGTTTACATTTGTGTATGACAGGGCAGAAATATATTCCATGCATTCCTTTCACCACGAAGGAATTTATGTGCGCTGTCTGCATGCTTACAGGGTGCACATTCGGGCAAGCATGATTGAGTGCGCGGGAGTGAGTGAGCTTTTGTGCTTTTGTTTACTCTTGAGTTTGGGAAAAATAAGGAAATGTGAACACTATAGGTAGGATTAATAAAATATTAGCAAATAGTTAACACTACTTCATTATGAGGAGATATCAGTCAATATCAATATATAGTACAATAAATATGACAAAGCTGACGGTGATGTTATTGACCTGAAGAAAGATGTTGAGGTAAAGTTCTCATCTATGCCATGCAACTTGGTAACGCTCACACACTTTTTCTTGGTTTAATTAAAAAAAATCTAAAACCAGACATTCGAAGTCTTTAAACTGCTCTTGTAGTAACTATTGAACGAATCTTTAAATAGCCTCACTTCTATACTGCAACCAACTGTAATATTTAATTTGTTTGGTTTTCTTTATTTGATATTTCATTTTTCCTTTCCCACAAGTGAGTAAATCTGTCGTGAGAAATTTGCTTTGTAAGTCAATGGCCAATTGGGATTGTTCTTCATGAATGGCTGCCTAAATTCAATACAAGAATAATGGAGTATAAATACTATGATAATTCTTTTAATCACTCAAGCCTTCCTTCCGATTCGTGTCTGTCATTCTATCTGACTTGCAAAGCAACGAAGAGGAACACAACTCCAACTTGCAACACAGGATGTTGTCCAATTCACCAACATATTGCATGGAAACTGCGAGCGCTAGTTGCAAAAGTTGGCTGGTGTTAGTGGAATGTGATCCCTCTCTCGATTCAAGTTCCGTTATGGACACTTGCAGAGGAGAGAGAGAGAGAGAGAGAGAGAGAGAGAGAGAGAGAGATAGTAATAATATCGTTCTAGGATTTATAAGCGATTAACTAATTGTCCAATACATAAATAAATGAACTAATTAATTAATATTATCAACAGGGGAAAACCTTTTATAAAGTTATTTTACAAGATAATGCCCCAGTAAGACGTAACGAATAACGAATTTCATAACAAGTCAATGATAACGTAGATGTTTGTTGTTTTATTGGTTTAAAAACTGGCCTTTGCTCGTCATTGATACCTGAAATCCCTTACATTTCGAGAAAGGTTTATCAAAAACCAATCAAACAGTCTAGACGGACAGCACATTTTTGCAAATCTATGGCAAAATCCTTACTTATGCGAGTAGGTTCGTGAAAGAATATTATGGTTGAAACGGTTCATTTCGAAGATGCAATTAAAATCCAACCTGCAGCGGCATGTATAACAGCAATTCAACAAAGAACCCTTTTTTTTTTTTTTTAGGATTGTCTTTTGTCTGTAGGAATTACCGTCTACCGTTGATACTATTTCAGCCGGCATAATTTACGATCCACTCGGAAAGTAATAACACAAATTGCTAGCTTCTGCAGTAATTATAAACCCTACTGTAAGTAATTCTCGTTTATAAAGAACAAACACTTACAGAACAGCTTATTTCAGTAATTTGCTGCGTTATTAGCCTTTTTTATTTGAGAGAGAGAGAGAGAGAGAGAGAGAGAGAGAGAGAGAGAGAGAGAGAGAGTCGTACCTTTTATAATCTAACACTAAATCCCAATTATACTAAATTATCCGCCAAGGCACTTTTCCAGTTATTATCGCAAAATTAACTGAAATTAAGGGTAGAATAAGACTTATTTATTCTCCTGAACAAAGAACGACATGTGAAATAAGCATCATTTCTTAATAATTAGTCATGAAAGGATAAATAACCAAAAATCCAATTAAACATTTATTTACGCTCAAGTACACACACACACACACACACACACACCCAGAGCTCCACCCTATCCCAAGAGTCGAACACAGGTCGACCAGTTATGAGTTAGATGTACCAACAAGCGACGATGAGAGAGAGAGAGAGAGAGAGAGAGAGAGAGAGAGAGAGAGAGAGAGAGAGTCTCCTTAATGAAATGGTCCTCATCAACAAAGACAAAAGGCGAGCTGTTGAAATATGTTGATCTTGACAAACAAGTAATGCCTACATGACATTTAACCTGACTCACAATGGAACAGCAAACCGATAATTTCGAAAGCCGTTTGCGTGCAAAACACCAACTGTGCCTTGTCCATTTACGGGTTATATATTTGCAAAGGAAAAAACAAAAAAACAAGCAAGTCGAGTTCTGATAACAAACTATAGATATACCACTCACCATTAATAACTGACGACGAGAGTACCTAAGCCATGAAGGGAAATGACACATATTAATTGCTATGCATGAGGTTTAGGTAACTTTGATGAGGAGGCGGACGGAACGGGCAACTGCGAAGATTTGATCGCGCTCTGGTCTGAATAAATAAAAAATAATTAAATACAAAGGAGGAAGGGAAACTCTTACATCTCATCTTGAAAAAGGAGAAGAAAACTCTGACTATCAGAAGCAGAATGAATAAAATTCGTCATTAAACCAACATACAAATAGGCAGGTCATAAGAAACTCACACAGATGTCTGTGAGAATAAGAAACTGATCATTTGGCAAAGCATAGTAAGAATACCGGTACAGGATAGGAACGCTCGCAGAAACTCAGTGTTTCATGTCCGCCAAAAGACCAATTCTCTGGTGAGAATGAAACCCATTTCTTGATTTAGAGATTGCCAAGACAGAGCGATCTTGAACGAAGCCTGAAAAAGGCAAGCCCACAAAACTCAGCATACCGATGTGAATATTAATCTTATTGTTAGGCCTTCTTGTTTACGGTTTGCTGTGGCTGGCAGAACCATACAGTCTGAAATCTCTTATGTAATTTACTAAAATGTGGTTCGTTTTGCTGAGCAATCAGCTACAGAAAGGGAACTGCATAAAAATAAAAATGCTCTGATTTTCCAAACAAGACTTTATTCACATCAATTACACGTCGCCACTGTGATGGCACAAGGCCTTCCTAACCTATACCAGCCATAATAACAAAAAATAATCATAAAAAAAGGGGCTGTAAATTCTAAAAGTGAAGACGCAAATAGAAGGTGCATACCAAAGATTGTCAGCCAAGTTTTCTTATGTTAGGAAAGAATGTTACATAGCAAAAAACAATGTTTTGTGGAGACTGAAAATTAAATAAATGCCAAATACTATTGCCACCTCCTCACCTTCTAGCATGGAAAGAATGAATTCAAGGAAGGCTCTCGAATGGAAGAGTTGAATCAACGAATTCCCCAACAATGCAGGGTTGAATGCAGGGAATACTCCGGAATGGAGGAGTTAATTTCGAGGAATGCTCCAACATGGAAGAAATAATTCTAGAAATGCTACACCACGGGGGCGTTAAATTCAAGAAATGTTCCAGCATGAGAGGGTTAAATTTAATACATGCTCTACCATCGAGGAGTTAAATTCAAGGAATTTCTGGGTATGGTGAATTGACTTAAAGAAGTGCTCCAGCAAGAGAGGACTGTATTCGAGAAATACTCGGGCATGAGGAGGTTAAAACAAAATCAATAAATAAGAAATGGCAAGACAATAAAATTCAATAAATGTTGTGGCATATCAGGAATAAATTTTAGAAATGCTACGGAAAAGGCGGGATAAATCTAAAAATGCTCTGGCACACGAGGGTTAAATTTAATAAATGATCCAAAATCTAGAGTTAAAAAAAAAATCCCCCAAAGGAACGTTTTACATTAAAAAAATTCTTTAGCGTGTGGATTAAATATAAAAAATGCACCATCAAAGGAGTGTTAAACAAACACATGCTCCGGCAAGTAAGGGTTAAATTAAAGATATGCCCTAGCATTGGGAGATTTAATTCGAGAAATTATCCATATTGGAAGGCTCAATTTTCAAACATGGCCCATGGCATGGTAGGATTGAATTCAAAGAATGTTCTGGAAAGGGAGAATAACACTTCATAAAATACTCCAAGATGGAAGGGTTCACTTCAAGATACACTACAGCTTATAGTAAAAGAAATACTCTGGAATCCAAAGATTAGGCTCCATATAAGTTCCATGATGGATGGATTAAATTTCAGGAACGCTCCAGTACGGAAAGATGTAATCCCAGAGATGCTCTGGAATCCAAAGATAAAAGTCCAGATATGCTCCATGTTAGATAGGTTCAATTTACGAAATGCTCCGGTATGGCAGAAATGCTCCAGTGTGGATGGATAAAATCCAAGAGATACTCAGTCGTGGGAATAAACATAAGGAAAGTTCTGGAATGGAACGATTTAGTAATAAAATGCTCCGCTATGCATAGAATGGTTGAGTTCTAGAAATGACTCGGTTTTGGGAGAATTAAATTGCACAATATCCCAAATTAGAGGATTAGATCCGAGAAATACCCCAGCGTTATATCTCGGGAGTGCGGCTAATATGCAACCTGATATTTGTAACTGACCGCAAATTTCGACAGTGGTTTGTTTCCGAAACAATTTCAGTAGAATGAAATATTTATCATAAGCTTTTATGTAATTACAAACATAGACGTAATTAATATTAATGGTAGGAATAAATACCAAGGATCTGTTACTTTTACTAAAGGAAGCTGTTGTAATGATTAATTGCAATATTTAATGATACCTTCTCTTTATTGCTTCCTGTTTCATACTTATTCATTCAATTTTTCCTCTAAATTCCTCTGAATTTCATTTACGGAAGGCGTTATTGAAAGAATATCGATTTACAGAATAATAACAGTCAGAATCTTTCTATAACAGCTTAATACATGTTTGTTTGTTTTACCTAGTTTTAAAAATCTTGAGTAATGTCATTGTAATCCGCGAATATTCTCTTCATTTACGAAAAAAGTTACTGAAGATAATGTCTGCAAACTGGTTATATATATATATATATATATATATATATATATATATATATATATATATATATATATATATATATAGATATATATATATAACCAGTTTGCAGACATTATCTTCAGTAACTTTTTTCGTAAATGAAGAGAATATTCGCGGATTACAATGACATTACTCAAGATTTTTATAACTAGGTAAAACAAACAAACATGTATTAAGCTGTTATAGAAAGATTCTGATTGTTATTATTCTGTAAATATATATGAATGAATTTTTAGCTCCCCACTGGACGAATGGGTGGCGTACCCGACTATCGATTTGGTAGCCCGAGTTCGCTCCTCACTGTGCTGATGCAGAACCTGAAGAATTTATTTCTGGTGATTAGAAATTAATTTCTCAATATAATGTTGTTCGGATCCCACAATCAGCTGTAGGTCCCGATGCTAAATAACTAATTAATTTCTAGCCACGTAAAAAGAAAAAAAGATTAATCTTTTGGGCCAGCCCTAGGAGAGCTGTTAATCAGCTCAGTGGTCTGGTTAAACTAAGATACACTTTATCACATCACCGTGATTTATATACAAGCATTAAGCTACGAATTTAATTTTCTCTAATATCCAACCGCTCCATCTCGGAAATGATATATTTTCATACATGCTAACCGGAGGGGAAAGTTTTAGTCGATAATAAGTTTGTCGTCACGTGGATCGAACCAACGGAAGACCTTAACTCAGGACTGCAGTGAGTTGCCTTAATATATATATATATATATATATATATATATATATATATATATATATACATATATATATATATATATATATATATATAATATATATATATATATATATATATATACTGTATATATATATAACCAGTTTGCAGACATTATCTTCAGTAACTTTGTATATATATATATATATATATATATATATATATATATATATATATATATATATATGTATATATATATATATATATATATATATATATATATATATATATATATATATTATATATATATATATATATATATTAAGGCAACTCACTGCAGTCCTGAGTTAAGGTCTTCCGTTGGTTCAATCCACGTGACGACAGACTTATTATCGACTAAAACATTCCCCTCCGGTTAGCATGTATGAAAATATATCATTTCCGAGATAGAGCGGGTTGGATATTAGAGAAAATTTAATTCGTAGCTTAATGCTTGTATATAAATCACGGTGATGTGATAAAGTATATCTTAGTTTAACCAGACCACTGAGCTGATTAACAGCTCTCCTACGGCCCAAAGGATTAATCTTTTTTCTTTTTATGTGGCTAGAAATTAATTAGTTATTTAGCATCGGGACCTACAGCTGATTGTGGGATCCGAACAACATTACATTGAGAAATTAATTTCTAATCACCAGAAATAAATTCTTCAGGTTCTGCATCAGCACAGTGAGGAGCGAACTCGGGCTACCAAATCGATAGTCGGGTACGCCACCCATTCGTCCAGTGGGGAGCTAAAAAATTCATTCATATATATATATATATATATATATATATATATATATATATATATATATATATATTATATAATATGTTTGATTTTCAATCAAGAAGAAATAAAAAACGTGATGATACTAGGAACAAAATTACAGCCTCGAAGGAAAATTGAAACACTGGAGATGCTAAGTGCTTTCGTCTTTCTACAATGACATGTTCTCGGTAATAAGACGAAAGTACACACACACACACACACACACACACACACACACACACACACACACACACACAAATATATATATATATATATATATAAACACCTTCACAACATTCTGTCCACAACGCAAAATAAACGGGTCATAACAACACAGTGTGGCAAGTAGAAAGGTTTAGTAATGTCTCTAACCGACGAGTGTACCATCCATCCCCACAATCTCCTCCAGGCCTCCCAGGCCACCGCGTCATTCTTGCCCACAATGCTCGTCGCTGTATAATACAATAATGAATCTGGCGTAAAATACAGTAACGTACTCCTCTTCGCCGTTTATCTCAGGAGGAAAGGTTGGATGTGGCGGTGGGAAAATGGTAAGGCGGTGCACCGGTATTTATGAATGCTCTTGTGTTTCTTCTACAGGTAGAACACATCACTGAGCCTTGAAAGTACTCAATACCGAAAGCCTTTCCCATACGTGTCTAATTATATATACACATAGAATATATATATATATATATATATATATATATATATATATATATATATATATATATATATGTATGTAGTATGTATGTATGTATGTATGATATATAATACATACATACATACATATATATACTATATATATATATATATATATATATATATATATATATATATATAATGTGTTTGTGTGTTTGCGTGTGTATGTCATTGATTGCATTATTTTGATCTGATACCATTTTACGTTTTGATATTGTGAAAATATAATCTGTCCAGGACTCATAGACCATTTTTGTTCCCCCCACAGATGTTTCAAATCTGTGGGCATGAATGGCACCTGCGTACCATGTAGAACAATTATGGGCACACATATGAACTTAGTGAAAATTGGCTGTTGTGGGGATATAGCCAATTGAGACTGGTACGACTGACTTTGTGATGACGGTGTAGAGACGGAAAATGGTCTCGTTAGTGTTTCATGGTGCAATGTTTTTTAGGAAGTAATTTATTTCTTTGTATTTTTAATAATTTTCTTCATTATGACAATGACTGGTTACCATAATTAACCTATTCACGTTTGTATTTTTTTTGTAGAATAAACTTTATCGTTTAAAAGGGATTTAATTTCACACAAGCTAATTGAAGGGTTCTGTTCAGAGAGAGAGAGAGAGAGAGAGAGAGAGAGAGAGAGAGAGAGAGAGAGATAGAGAGAGAGAGACGAAAGGAGTTCTCGACTGCTGGTTATTGGACTTTGGGTAAGGAATACCACGGAGGAGTTGGGGGTATTGCTATATATATATATATATATATATATATATATATATATATATATATATATATATATATATATATAGCCTCAAATATCGTTCATTATCGATTTCACTTTATGTTAGACATAACTTAAACCCAAGGGGAAACTCAGTTGATAAGTACTTTATCGATTACACCCAAGAGGAAATTCTAATTGATGAGTACTTCTACCCCAGCCAGGATTCGATCCTATGCCTTTGACTTAGAAACAACGGTAAGCAGTGGACTTCAGCCACTCGGCCGGGAATAACATTCAAAGGGAATTATAACTGATTGATAAGCGCTTCCGTACTGATCAGAAGCAGAAGCATTTATGAGTTAGAATTCCCCAGGTATGGTGAATTCGACATTAAACTATACTTGTGGCTTAATTAATGCTCTATGGTAATACTCGGAAGCCCCATTGCTTGCTTATAGGAAGCTGTTTCACTGGTGGAAAGTTATATATAGATGGATATATATCTATAGTAGATGGATACATAGACAAATAGTTAATAATTCGATTTAGCTACTGACGCACGAATCGGAGATATTAGAGAGATATTAGTACACTTTGTATTATATCTTTTACGACTTCGTTACTCATTAGAGAGAGAGAGAGAGAGAGAGAGAGAGAGAGAGAGAGAGAGAGAGAGAGAGAGAGAGACTTAAATCACCTGGGGGAAGCTTTTACTCAGAAAATAAATAATAAAAAGGCTAACTTAGCTACAATTTTTGGAAATATCGGCCTTTTCACGAGTACAAATATAAAACTAATGTATTCAATTTTACCATCGGATGTAGAACGTAAAAGCAGAAAAAAGAGAAGTTTTTCCCCAATAATAAAATAGGTTAACATCAAAACGAGCAATAAAGTAAAACAACTATGCTCCTATGAGACCCGAAACACGATGGGTAAAATACTCGATCATAATGAGTATGAGTTAGACTGCTGAACTATGATTGTAGATAATGAATGAACGTAAACGCTTAAAGTACTGGTAATCTTCTTAGAGACGAAAATATGTTAATTCAATTGTATTCCACATAGGAATATGAAAAGACTTTTTCTCAAAAAAGGCCCAAATGCCCAATGGAGGACGAAACTCTTGGACATTTTCCAAGAAAATTTTTTTATTTTCCTATGTGGAATACAGTTGAATAAACGCTTATTTGGAAAGAAGCTTTTGCAGAATTTCGGCAATTATTTTTTTTTATTACATTCGCGGAAATAAATTTTTTTCATTTACTTTAATCTTACGGGAGTTACCGTTTATGTAACGAAAAGCAGTTCAAACTGCAAATTATTATTTTGCACTGCACTAAGCGGTATGAGATTTGGAACGGAAGCGTGGATGGTTTCTGGCAGGTTGATGTTCTTGGTTTTGGTCTAATATTTTCACCGAATAGAATGTGTACCCTGAAGTCTATTTTGTTATTCCTAATTAAATATATATTTCCTAACACGAAATAACAGTTCTTATTTGTGTATACCCACGCTAAGGTCGTTATTTGCAAAACATTTTGAGGAAAACTATCGTTCCCTAATTTTTTATTACTTATATATCATACACACACACACACACATACACACAAATATATATATATATATATATATATATATATATATATATATATATATATATATATACGTGTGTGTGTGTCTGTCTGTGCCATATATTGTTTCTATCCAACAAAAATAGTCTAAGACTTCCATGTAAGTGCACAAACTTTAAAAAACTATATTTAATAAGCTCAGGGTAATATGGTGAAGACAGAAAAATAACGTGAACTTATATATATATATATATATATATATTATATATATATTTTATATATATATATATATATAGAGAGGGAGAAGAGAGAGAGAGACGAGAGAGGAGAGAGAGAGAGAGAGAGAGAGAGAGAGAGAGAGAGAGAGAGAGAGAGCACGGTGGTTAAGGGAGAGCGCTCTCACATAATATGGGTCAGTGGATGGTCATTCCCGAAGCAATAACACAGATTGGATGGTTGATGTTAATGGGACTTTTGATAAAGGTACAGGAACTCTCTCTTATTCGTGAGAGGTGGCGTGATAAAGGAGTCAGAGGAATAAAGTTGGTTATAAAACGCGGAAACAGTCGTCAGCAATGACGGTCGTCGAAGAAGTCGCCCCATTTGGCAATGAGCTAAGTCGTCAGCAGTGACGGTCGTAGAAGAAGCCGCCACTTTTGGCAATGAGCTAAGTCGTCAGCAATGACGGTCGTAGAAGAAGTTGCCCCATTTGGCAATGAGCTAAGTCGTCAGCAATGACGGTTGTAGAAGAAGCCGCCACCTTTGGCAATGAGCTAAGTCGTCAGCAATGAAGGTCTTAGAAGAAGCCGCCACCTTTGGCAATGAGCTAAGTCGTCAGCAATGACGGTTGTAGAAGAAGCCGCCACCTTTGGCAATGAGCTAAGTCGTCAGCAATGACGGTCGTAGAAGAAGCTGCCACCTTTGGCAATGGGCTAAGTTGTCAGCAATGACAGTTGTAGAAGAAGCCGCTACCTTTGGCAATGAGCTAAGTCGTCAGCAATGACGGTCTTAGAAGAAGCTGCCACCTTTGGCAATGAGCTAAGTCGTCAGCAATGACGGTTGTAGAAGAAGCCGCCACCTTTGGCAATGAGCTAAGTCGTCAGCAATGACAGTCATAGAAGAAGCTGCCACCTTTGGCAATGAGCTAAGTCATCAGCAATGATGGTCGTAAAAGAGGTCATCTCATTTGGAAATGAGCTAAGTTGTCAGCAATGACGGTCGTACAAGAAGCCGCCACCTTTGGCAATGAGCTAAGTCGTTAGCAATGACGGTCGTAGAAGAAGCCGGCACCTTTGGCAAT
This sequence comes from Macrobrachium nipponense, assembly GCF_015104395.2. NCBI lineage: Eukaryota > Metazoa > Arthropoda > Malacostraca > Decapoda > Palaemonidae > Macrobrachium > Macrobrachium nipponense. The sequence continues at coordinate 69,578,658 of NC_061088.1, forward strand.
GAGCTAAGTCGTTAACAATGACGGTCGTAGAAGAAGCCGCCACCTTTGGCAATGAGCTAAGTCGTCAGCAATGACGGTCGTAGAGGAAGCCGGCACCTTTGGCAATGAGCTAAGTCGATAGCAATGACAGTCGTAGAAGAAGCCGGCACCTTTGGCAATGAGCTAAGTCGTTAGCAATGACGGTCGTACAAGAAGCCACCACCTTTGGCAATGAGCTAAGTCGTTAGCAATGACGGTTGTAGAAGAAGCCGGCACCTTTGGCAATGAGCTAAGTCGTTAGCAATGACGGTCGTAGAAGAAGCCGCCACCTTTGGCAATGAGCTAAGTCGTCAGCAATGACGGTCGTAGAAGAAGCCGGCACCTTTGGCAATGAGCTAAGTCGTTAGCAATGACGGTCGTAGAAGAAGCCGCCACCTTTGGCAATGAGCTAAGTCGTCAGCAGTGACGGTCGTAGAGGAAGCCGCCACCTTTGGCAATGAGCTAAGTCATCAGCAGTGACAGTCGTAGAAGCCGGCACCTTTGGCAATGAGCTAAGTCGTCAGCAATGACGGCCATAGAAGTCATCAGCAGTGACGGTCGTAAAAGAAGTCACCCCATTTGGAAATAAGCTAAGTCGTCTGCAATGACGGTCTTAGTAGAAGTTGCCACCTTTGGCAATGATCTAAGTCGTCAGCGATGACGGTCGTAGAAGAAGTCGCTACCTTTGGCGATGAGCTAAATCGTCAGCGATGACGGTCGTAGAAGAAGCCGCCACCTTTGGCGATGAGCTAAGTCGTCAGCGATGACGGTTGTAGAAGAAGCCGCCACCTTTATCGATGAGCTAAGTCGTCAGAGATGACGGTCGTAGAAGAAGCCGCCACCTTTGGCGATGAGGTAAGTCGTCAGCAGTGACGGTCGTAGAAGAAGCCGCCACCTTTGGCGATGAGCTAAGTCGTCAGCGGTGACGGTCGTAGAAGAAGCCGCCACCTTTGGCGATGAGAAAAGTCGTCAGCGGTGACGGTCGTAGAAGAAGCGGCCACCTTTGGCAATGAGCTAAGTCGTCAGCAATGACGGTTGTAGAAGAAGCCGCCTCCTTTGGCGATGAGCTAAGTCGTCAGCAGTGACGGTCGCAGAAGAAGCCGCCACCTTTGGCAATGAGCTAAGACGTCAGCAGTGACGGTCGTAGAAGAAGCCGCCACCTTTGGCGATGAGCTAAGTCGTCAGCAGTGACGGTCGTAGAAGAAGCCGCCATCTTGTGCGATGAGCAGTAACGGTCGTAGAAGAAGCCGCCACCTTTGGCGATGAGCTAAGTCGTCAGCAGTGACGGTCGTAGAAGAAGCCGCCACCTTTGGCGATGAGCTAAGTCGTCAGCAGTGACGGTCGTAGAAGAAGCCGCCACCTTTGGCAATGAGCTAAGGCGTCCGCAGTGACGGTCGTAGAAGAAGCCGCCACCTTTGGCGATGAGCTAAGTCGTCAGCAGTGACGGTCGTAGAAGAAGCCGCCACCTTTGGCGATGAGCTAAGTCGTCAGCAGTGACGGTCGTAGAAGAAGCCGCCACCTTTGGCAATGACCTAAGTCGTCCGCAGTGACGGTCGTAGAAGAAGCTGCCACATTTGGCAATGACCGAGTTAAAAGACTGAATTATTATTATTATTATTATTATTATTATTATTATTATTATTATTATTCAGCAGATTAAAACTATTCATATGGGACAAGCCCACAGGGGCCACTGACTTGAAATTCAAACTTCCAAAGAATAATTTGTCCTATAGGAAGAATTAAGAGGAAGTAAAGTGAAATACAGATAGAAGAGTTCCCAGCCCCGTTCATATATATATATATATATATATATATATATATATATATTAATATATATATAGGATATATATATATATATATATATATATATATATATATATATATATATATATAAATTAAGGACCTCTGGAACTGAGAAGTTCGACAGCGAGGGACATTTACTGCATATTGGTGCTGCTTCTGTTCAGCGAATCTGGTTGCTCTCGGCGGATAAAGAGGATCAGGGATCAATTGTATATGTGAAAGATCTCTGTTGAAATATAACTTATGAAAAAGTGACAAACAAGACACCATCCGTCGATGGTCCAAGTCATGACTGTTACTATAAGGAAACAGAAATCTACCACCACGAACCACAGGTTTTACATTAGCAACATTTCCACCCATCTCTTTGTCTCTCTCTGTATATGCATACATACATTGATATATATACAGACATACACTCCAGCATACCAAGTTCACTTAGGTAGGGAGAACAGAGCACCACAAAACACAAAGAATATGACTTGAGTACATAATTAACAAACCACATTTTGTAAGAGGAAACCATTATATTAACAAGTATAAATAGAAATCGGCGTTATGTAAGGGTTCTGGGCATGCATATTACATGTAACCGCTTTTGCAACAAACACACACACACACACTCACATATATATATAGTAGACTCTTATAGTCATTATTTTTATTCCATGTATTTCTAATTTGTTTGTCTTCCTCTTTTTAAACCTTGAAGATGTAACGATGTTGTTACGAAACGCGTCGGCCAATAAATGTCACCTATTGATAACCGGCTTTCTTCTTGTCACCCTGTTCTGATATATATGTATATATATATATATATATATATATATATATATATATATATATATATATATATATATATATATATTATATATATATCTGCATATAATAAATTCAGTATTACATATAATCAGTGAAGTATATTTACATTTAGTTGGCGGCTTTTTTCGCGTGTAAACGAGAAACAGCTGGTACTTCCCATCGTTGAATATTATCTCGTTTCTCTGTAAATGAAAGTAAGAGGAGAGAGAGCGAGAGAGAGAGAGAGAGAGAGTGGGGGGGGGGGGGGGGTAGGGGTGGACGTAATTATGTGATCTTCTGAAATTCTGAACAGAACAGTTTAGCTCTTCCTCCTTTTCCAGTTTAATGATATACATGTGTATGTAATGTTCAAAGTACAGTACATACATTTTGTTTAGCAGCATATGTATACATACGTATACACGAACAAGCACAGAGCAGCGGTTTGGAATTTACCAAGAAAAAGATGAATCAGGTAATAAAATCATTATTAAAAAGAAAATGCCACTTCTTTCTACCACACATCTTTCAAAAAAAAGGAAAAGAAAAAAAACCGTGCCTCCCTCAGTAAAGCCACAAAGTTAATCCACCATTAAAATATAAAATAAATCCATCTATAATATTTTGAGATTTTATGGACAGATAGACACGACTGTACAACAAAACTCGGTCCAATTTCGTTGACGGAGGTAAAAAAAAAATATATAGATATATAAAAACAGAGCATATCTCATGCACAGTTAAATCAAAATAAACACAGGCTATTTGTTTTTGCTTAATCTGAACAAAAGAATATTTGTCTCGAATATATACTGTATGTATACACAGAGATGAACCACTCTCTCTCTCTCTCTCCTCTCTCTACAGTTATCTGCTTGTCTATTTATTTGACTTTTTATTCGTTAGTTTCCTTCTTATTCTCTGAATGACCATTTTCTATAATTTTCTATACAGCATATCTAGGTCTAAGTTCCCTTTCCCTTCTCACTTATCAAATTATATTAAGTCCTGTCTACGCATTTGACGTTTCGTATATTAATTTCACTTTCTCACTCTCGAAATATCGCATTATCTGTTCTCTCTCTCTCTTGCTCTCTCTCTCTCTCTCTCTCTCTCTCGAATTGCACCGTGATTTTTACCCGGAACCAGAAAACATCGAGTATATTTTTAACAGATAACTTTTTGAAGCGGTTTTCACTTTTATTTGCATTTGATTTTATCCGCAGCACGTTGGCAAATATGCCTTTCATTCCAGGCACAACAGAGAAACTCCCTTCGTTTGGATATAATTGGTGTGACCCCCAGCTGAAAAAAAAGGAACGGAAAAGAAATACATTTTATATTTCCATTAAAAATATACATCAGTATTTCGGAGGTCCCCCGTTAATATTTCGTAAAATGCTTCTGTCTTTAATGAAGAGTCATTTGCTCAGTAGCAAAACCGGATGATTATTATGCGTGAAAATCTAGAAATAGTAGGTGCCGGTTTCGTCAGGTTCATATAAATAGGTGACACAAATCAGATATTTATTAAATATGGGAAAATAATTCTTCTTATTCTGTTATAGATACATATTGGTATGTTAATATTTTTTTTCAAAAAATTGTCTATGAGTTTTAAATTGATGCCTATGGTATCAAGTGTATATATATATGTATGTATAATATATAGTCCATATATATGTATATGTAAACATAAACCATATACATATATACTGTACAGCATATATATATATATATATATATATATATATATATATACATATATATATGCATATGTATATGTATGTATATATATATATATACATATATTATATTAATTATTATACAGATATATGTGTGTGTGTTTACTTATGGTATTGTCACTGACTACAATATAATCCTATCAAACTAACCTCAGCCAATTTATTTTTCAGGTTACGAAGTATTTCACTGACCCTTTGAAGAAATTAAATACATAAAAGACAAAAAACGCCATGACCGAGTTTTGTTCCCGCTCTCAGTAAAGGATTCAGCTCACTTTGCACAATTTAGCAAATCTATAGCGCTGGCTCCTACAGCAGCCACGCCACTGCAAAAAAAAAAAAAAAAAAAAAAAAATCCGAAACATTGGCTGGTATAATTTGAGCTGGTTCGGCTATCGAGTTCAAATAAAAAAAAAAAAAGAGGGGTTGAAAATATTGCAAAGATGTTCAGTTGTAATTACTATCATTAAACCGATCATTATCATCACAATCGATTAATACCAAAACATCAATGTTTTCATCATCGCTTCAGCTGATGGCTTTATTGAAGCTTGAGGCGTCTGAGATGAAGGTATGAAAAACTCAAGTGAACTACTACTACACTACTAATATTACTGCTACATAATAATAATGATAATAATAATAATGGCTGTACAAATATCAGTGTAGAATTAACCTTATGGAATCTTCCACGCAGTCACTATGACTCGACTGCCGGAAAAAAAAAAAAAAAACCCGAGCTAAATAAGGGAATGTAGTTTCGTTTTCAGTTCGTTACTCATGATTATTATAATTTTTTTTTACATAAATCTGTATAGATATTAATTTTGCTTCTAATCTCATAATTATTCTAGACGACAAATCATGGAGTCAGTGCCGAAATTTATTAATACAATAAACTGGAATAAAATAAATTTGACTAGTTAAATCATTACTGTATTTTGTGAAGCTAATTTTTTGTAAGAATGTGAAAAGGCATCAAATAAGTGCTTAGACACCTGTATACAATCCCCTTAGCTGATATTATCTTGAAATACGCTAAAATAACCGATTTATTATAAAAGTGAAAAAGAAAGATACTCGCGCTACAGACGTCCCTGAATTCGCGGGAAAGACAAGTGGAGGATTTCTAAGTATGGAAAGTGTCCAGGACGACTCCCTGATTTTTCCTGACATGCTGAACTAAATATTATCATGAAGGCCGTTATAAAATCTTCAGCACAACTACCTTTACAAATCCGACCAGGTAACCATTTTTTTTTTTTAATACTTGAGCGAATTCGGGGTCTCCCGCCGAGTTAAAAAATCTGAGTATATCTTAGTTTTACCAGACCACTGAGCTGGTCAACAGCTCTCCTTGGACTGGCACGAAGGATTAGAGAGCGCCTCAGTGGCGTGATCGGTATGGTCTTGGCCTGCCACCTAGGTGGTCGCGCGCTCGATTCTCGGACATTCCATTGAGTTGGGGGTATGGGGGGAGAGATGTGTTTTTCTGGTGATAGAAGTTCTCTTGACGTGGTTCGGAAGTCACGTAAAGCCGTTGGCCCCGTTGCTGAATAACCACTGGTTCCATGCAACGTGAAAACACCATACAAACAAATGAAGGATTAGATATTTCTTACGTGGCTAGGAACCAACTGGTTTCGTAGGAACGGGACCCACAGCTTACTGTGGAATCCGAACTACATTAAATCGAGAGATGAATTTCTATCACCAGAAATAAATTATTCCTCTGATTCCGCGTTGGCCGAGCGGAGAATCGAACTTCGGACTACCAGATTGGTAGGCGAGCGCGAAAACCACCCGTCCAACTAGGAACGCCTCCTGATGAGAATATCGGCATGTCAACTAGGCAAAAATGCTCCTTGAAGAGCACGAATAGTGTGAACTGTGGAGTGTTCATGTCGCATTTGAATATTCTACATGATCTAGTCTTCTTTTAAGTATACTTTTGGTATCAACATGATTCCCCATTCATAAGGTCCAAGTTGACTGACTGACTTTTAAATATACAGTTGCTTTATGGTAGTTCAGGCATCGACGCAGAAGTTATAAGGATTTGATTTCGAGATAGTGAACTACAAGCTTGCTTATGCAATCGTTTATTGCCTCTACGTGACACCAGAGCCTACCACTTACACAAGGGGGCAAGATTAAAATTACAGCAGGGTACAACTAATTAACGTTGCTGCAAACCCGGGTTCCCAAGCATCTTTACCTGAAAAAATGTCTCAGGCGGGGTAATATTGCCCCAGGAAGATTGAGGTTCGTCTAGTGGTTCCCAAACTGGGGGAAATTTCCCCCTGAGGGGGAAATTTGAAGCTACCAGGGGGGAAATAATTACACTACCTACTAACTAAAAAAAATCCCAGATGGATATTCTAAAGTAGAAGAGCAAACAAAAGTCCTTTTATTTGTTACTAACCGCTCTCTATGGCTATGTGGTTAGTTGTTACTAACGGCTCTCTATCCACTTTACTCTGTAACTATATGTTTATCAGTATATTTGTACATTTGAAAAATAAATTAGTAAATAGTCACAGTGTGTTTTAACTACACATGAAGGGGGAAATCTGGATGGTTGAACTGGGTGCAGGGGGAAATGACAGAAAAAAAGTTCGGGAACCACTGCTCTAGACCATGATGGCCAAGGAACTTAGCTTCTATCTTACCATTCCGAAAAGTTAGATAGATGCATTGCAATCTATTGGAAGTTGTGTTCCTTCTGCAATATAAAGACTTACAACTATTACCACTCTAAAAGTGCCACGAACTTGTTTCCATTTACTTGTTTCTAATATCAAACGATTCGTGTGGTTGACTGCCTTTGCTCACTTGTCAGATTATTTCAATTTCTTTGGATTTTTAAAAATTATTGCTTAATGAAAGAAATGTTGCGGTTTCTGAAATCAAAAGAATGCTAGGGTAGTATTTCTAAAGATCCTTTTTTTCCAAAGTATGATTGGTATAGGCCAAGGTAAATTGGTCAGTTAAGAAATTTGGCATGGAATTTTGCACTCAACCCAGTTGTTCAAGCCAATCTTGCGCAGTTATTACTAGAAGCTCTCACTTCTACCTTTATTCATTTAGGTTTACATACCCTACGTGTGTTACGAACTTGTCTAGGATATATCACACACGTGATAAACTCACCTAATAGTACCTTGAGATGTCATCTTATGGCTACCATTTTTTCAACAACTACTGCCTGCCCAAGGCATGCCAGTCCTGAGAGTTGGTGATAATCCATACCTACTTCCAGTAGCTGAGTAGGTCCAAAATCATTCTTATATTTGTTAAAATGATTGAAAATGTCTTGGGAGGTCTGATCATATTTCTTATGTGAAGATTTTGTAATGTATTGCATACTTCACACTTTACCTTTATTCTTCTACATTTCTCGTGAAATTTGAGTGTTAATTTTTCACTGGAGGGGATACTACTTTTTTTGATAAAGCTTTTCGTAATTTTACAATTTAAAAATGCAACTGCTTTGTTTCCATGCATAGGGCTGACTCCTTTGTCTTGTTATTTACTGTCAACGTTTATCAAAAATCTTTATTAAAATGCCTGTCTGTAAATGATGCTGCAGTGATGGGGGGATACTGAATATTTTAGCGGTATTAAAAATCTTCTATTATCAGATTGCCCATCATTTCAATATGATTTATGAGTATTTACATCAAGGTTTTTCAAAAGTCACTGACTTACAACAACAAGACAACGGAGTCTACCTTGAGTATGGAAACAAGAATAAGAAATTTAAGACCAAATTGCCAGTTGGTTAATGATTTGGATAAGTTAACATTTTTTAAGATGATGAAATATAAACAAATGATTACCTCGTCTGCCGCCAACTTTAGATAGACGAGTAGTGGCCTAGTGAAGGCTGAGTATCAGAGATGGCGAGAAAAACCGAAAAATGACGACTGCCCACCGCTTCGGGGAACCCACAACTGCCCACAGTTTTTCCTGGAGACGAAGACACTAACCCATACTCTTCTCCACTCCAGCGGGAGCTATTTACGTCGACTACTATGCATTCCTGAAGACATGGCATAGTGGTTTTTAAAACCGACTTATATCGATTTCCATGCCAGTAAATCACTGTTTTAAAATTCGCCCTAATATTCGGAGGTACTGTGCATTGCCATATGCGTTTCACTAACTTTTTTACTTATGAAAATGAGGTTAAAGCTGTGCTTAGCCATCCAACCATTCGCAAAATTGGTCACGTGCATCAGTGACGTAGGTATAGCGTATCCTCCACTATGCCTTTTCATATGGTTGTTTGATTTATGGTTAAATGTCATTTTACCTCTCCTGGGCAAAACGAAATTTTCGAAACAAATTAATATATTGTATAATGATATATGAATTTTAACAAAATAATTGTTTTCATCAATAGGTGAGGGGGGTGGCTCTGCGTCATAGATATGTCATACAGCACCACTTGTTCGAATCGGTCTGAAGAAAGGCAAGAAGTTGGTCTTTATTTTTTTCTGGCCAGAAGTTGGTCTTTTTTTTTTTTTTTTTTTTTTTTATAAGAGTCAAAGGCATTATTTAAGCATAATTGTGAATTCAGTTTATTACCATAAATTAGGACAATGTAGAAAAACTCAGTGCTTTGGTAACAAGGAAATCGAATGCGTCGGTGTTTACGAAAAACACTATTTCATGGCCTCTGGAACGAATAGTAACTACAAGGTAAGTAATTCGTTCCTTAGGAAAGCGAAAGGAATTTTTTTTTTACATATAATAGCATGTCATACGTCCTCGCCTCATTGAGGTGCACTAGAAACAAACAAACACACACACACACACAGAGATATATAGGTGTTTGATTATATATATGTGTATATATATATATATATATATATATATATATATATATATACACATAATATATATATCATATATACATATATATATATATATATATACATTATGCCGAAGACTGCCGGTAATCATAACGAGGAAGTGATAAAGGTAAACACAATAGCTGCTCCTTACAATAGATGTATTCTAGCAAATACAAATCCTTCGCCCTAAATCCTTTTCCGTCTTCTCTTACAAAGGGATTAAAGTTTACAAAAGCGTAGCACGCTTGGAATAAGCCCTTTCTGATATTGTAGATTAATGATGTTCCAGACAGGGCACATGTGATGTTTCTCCGTCTCTCTCTCTCTCTTTATCTCTCTTCCGCTCTCCTTTCTAATTCGTTTACGTGCTCGTTATCAGCACAAAGTAAAATGATGGAAAAGTAGGTTACGGATTTTTTTGTTTTTGAGGGGGGTCTCATCTGAGTCTAATCATTTTCAAGAAACCTCTGTCTCTGAGTTTCTCTTCAGAGGAATAAGGTCGTTTCCGCGCCCAGAGGAATATCGCGAATCCTCTTTGCAAATAAGATGCCATTTATGTCACTGTTGCAAATAATGGTTGAGTGCATAAGCGGGGTCGGTAGGATTTCGGAAAAGTTCCACAAAGACTGTTGAGTTACGCTGGGTCTGACATGGCGGCGAGGTTGAAGACAACCTGACGAATAAAGGCCCTTTTAGGAGTGCACTGAAAACAAGGGAATAGTAATTTAATGAACCTGAGTATGGAAGCAGCAATTTGTTCAGAAATCAATAGCAATATGTATATATATATAATATATATTATATATATATATATATACATATATAGATATATATGTATACATATATATAATATATATATATATATATATATATATCTATATATATATATATATATAATATATAAGTCATATCACATTACCGTGATTCATACACATATATCGAGCTACAAATATTGTTCAAGATTTTAAGACAGAACTAAGGTCTTTTACCCAAGTTAATGCATCTATGTCTATATACAAGTTGCCCCTTCCACTTTGGAAGAATCCATTCTCTCCATTCTCTTGAAAAAGCTATCTCTTCTCCCATTGGTTCTTGGAATTACCCCCTGCAAAGCCAACACTTCAAAAGGCCTGGGACCCAGCAGCTCAGTCTCAGAAGAACACCAGACCTAGGAGAGGTCAGATCCTTTGCACCTGACCAGACCCCACCTTCCCCCCACCCCCCACCCCTTGGCCTGTTTCCCCATGCTCTCTGGGAAGTCCCGAGTATATTCTTAAGGTCCATAGTGCCGGGAGACATCAAGGAGAAGACTGCCAGCCCTCAATATCCAGGTACTGTAAGGGGAAGTTCCATTTCAGCCAGGGCATTGTTTTTACCTTTGTCTGTATTTCATTTCGTTTTCCAAGGCGACTTGTGTAGTTCTCATCCCCCCCATCTGGGCTCTATTCTGTAATTACTCCCCTGTGATACTAGTAACATACCCCTAGTGAATTTAAGCCACGAAATAGTTTTCTTTGTGTAAATTTCCCAGTCATTTCATACCCCCCATGAGTGGCCTTTTGATTGAAAGAAAGTAGTGAGTAACGTTCGCAGTCGTATGCCCCCTGCCTTATGCCTGTGTCCTCTATTTGCAGACAAACGCTGTGCCTGACTATTGTAGAAATTGGAAATCCTTGAAGCTGCAATTTTAATCCGTTGCGCAAATCTCTAAACGCCATGATTGGATTGCTCCAGCCACGTGTTCCGGTGGATTGAAAAAGCGGTTGCTCCCTTTTTCAATCCACCTGGACCTCTGTAAATTCATGTAATTACAGTGCTTTTAAAACTAGAGTCCAGCTTTTATGTAAATTCCTCCTCCTCAGTAACATCGGACTTATGCCTGAGTAGTTTAGTAATTTTTTTCTTTGTTCTGACCCCTCGTCCTCCAGTCAAGGCCAAAATTTTCAGTGTTAATTGTATTTCATGGGAGTGATCGAGACGGAAAAGGAATAATATATATATATGTATACACACACACACACACACACACACACATATATATATATCTAATATATATATATATATCTATATATACATATATATAAATTAATATATATATATTATATATATCTTGTCTGTATATATTATATATATAGATAATATAATTAATATATATATATAATATGATATATATATATAAAAGAACAGTAGATGCACGTGACTTCATGATATAAGCGAATACCACAGAACAAATAATAGGTAGAAATTCGTAGCCGAGCGCTTTCGTCGTTTAATAAGACATCATCGAGGTACATATGAGATACAGTTGAAAAGAAAGTTACAAGGTAAAAAAAAAAAAAGATCAAGCATACCAGATGGTTAATAGTCAAAAGGGTAAAACTCAAAGAGATAATCCAGGATAATTGGAGATCACACAGCCACAAACTAAAACAGACTTAACCATAAGAGAAACGGAAGCTTAGCCAAACAAAGTAAAAAAACATTTATACAACTGACTATATTAATTTTGTTGCTTATATCTATCCACAACTTTTTTTTATTATGAAGACATCGAGTTTAAACAACCAAAACTCTAATTTAGAACACTTCCATTATTTGATCTGATGAAACAAGATTCAACGATATTCCTTTTAACTGTGTCGCTACACGACATTAAGGATCTTGCCTGACTCCAGTTAATAGGATGATATAAATTTCTCATATGTACGAATAATGCTTTCGATATTTGACCAGTTCTCACTGAATACTGGTGCTGGTTGATTCTTTGTGAAAGGGATTTTCCATTTTGTGCCTGAAACCTTACTTCCTCGGGGGTTCGAACCTAAGACCTCTCGCTGGTTACGCAAGTGTCTTAACCACTGAACTGCAAAAGACACACACACACACACACATATATATGTGTGTGTGTGTTACTGCACACAAACACAAGCACAAACACGCACACACACAGACACACACACACATATATATATACATACATACACACACACACACACACACACACACACACACATATATATATATATATATATATATATATATATATATATATATATATATATATATATAATATATATATATACACGCATATTTATAACCGTACGTTTACAAGTATAAATGCTAAATAAACATGATTCTATGGATATGTCTACATATGCATCATTATACAAATGCTTGAACACTCAGTATATAACAACATCCACGTGATATAGATACAATACGACTGAGAAAGGTCAGTTCTTTCGTATCACAATACTCCCGACTCTCTCTCTCTCTCTCTCTCTCTCTCTCTCTCTCTCTCTCTCTCTCGACACCTTTCTTTTTAGCATCAACATAATTTTACAATCTTCATTCCCTGAACTTTAATATTATCTTACACATTCTCCCTCATTCTCTTCCGCTCTGCATTATCAATCTTATTCTACTCTCTCTCTCTCTCTCTCTGTGTTCCCAATAGCCTTCTTTCGTATCAACATCCCGTATTTCAATATGATCTTACGCTCACTCTCTCTCTCTTTCTCTTTTTGTAAAGGGCACTTCTAACCCACGTGCACAACGGTGCCCTATGGCAGTAATGGAAGAAGAGGATACCTCTCTCTCTCTCTCTCTCTCTCTCATTTGATAAGAGACGGAGCATATCCTTTCATGTTTTACTCTGACAGCGCTCAAGTGGAACTTGGTGTACGACAGAGAGAGAGAGAGAGAGAGAGAGAGAGAGAGAGAGAGAGAGAGAGAAGCCAAATCAAGATTAAAATACTCGATATGAGAGAAAGAATGAGAAAATATGTAAAATGGTTTAAGTACAAATTTATCAAATGAGAGAGAGAGAGAGAGAGAGAGAGAGAGAGAGAGAGAGAGAGAGAGAGAGAGAGAGAGAACTCTTTGTCTAAAACACACTAACAGAAAGTCTTATGCGGGTCTTGTGAGATGCAGTAATAAGATGCTTTGTGAACCGAGAGAAATATAGCTAATTCTTGCTGTATCCGCAAAGTTATTTGGTCCTTGAACATGACAACGAGAACAAAGAATAACAAACAAGGGCCAATGCTGAGCCTGTCTCCTTCATAAGCACCAATTTATTTCTATTTTGTTTTACTTTTTTCTTTCTATCTGGTTCTGGCTAAGCACGGAACTCGAGCCATCGTCTGCAGAATGACGTATCGTAGTTATTCTCTAAGAAAACAAATCTGGGTGGATGATATCCATTACTACAGGTTGTCTGTAACTTTTGGTTGGAGGTTGACTAATAAGAAGGGAGTGCTGATTAACACTTTCCTGTTATATTACTTAAGGAAAAAGGGATCAGAGTTAAAACTAACACTCTGTGGGATTTGAGATGAATGGCAATGTGTAACAATGAGACCCGAGAGACAAACTTAAATAATGATTTGGTCCTCAGTTCCTTTTCAGTTTAGATACATACGAATCCAGGTAAACAAAGTCACTAGGAAAAAAATCATATTAATCTTACCTAGATAGTGACCCCCACGGGTTCAGTACAAACCCGTTGGGGATATGACCGTAAAATCACAAACAAAAGACAGGAAATATTGAGAATTTTTCCATGTGACTTTATTACCGGCAACCTTAAATCAATGAAACATTTTTTCCTGACTTTTTTCCCCAGCCAATATTGTGACTCATTCTGTGTCTTTTTTTCCCTGTGACTATTTCCGACCGCCATACACACATACATAAAATTTATTTTGACTCTTCTGAGATATCTGAAGGTCGTATTTTACATATTTAGGCAGAGCGAGAAGACAATACAGTAAAATCACTTGAAAAATTCCGGCACTTTAAGATCTTACTCAACCATTTCTCAAAAATTATTCTGCTTCTTTCAGGAAACCAAACACATCCCATATACCGATATACTTTGCCTTTATTTTATGCAAAGGTTGTCATGGAGATTTGATTTATAATAAAACAACATCTGGAATGAAGGGAAAGAAACAGATTCCAGGAGTAAAGCTACGACCTGAATGAAATGGAAAAGGGCGATTTTAAATTATGTAAAAAATGTACTGATTTTTACAGTTGAATAAATGATGGAAACACGAAACAACGGTGAAACAACGGTTGGACCGAGAAGAACAGGAAACGAGAAGCAGAACACAGGTGAATAAGGTGAAACAACGGCAGGAATGGGAAATAACACCGGCTAATATGGTGAAACACCAGATAAATCGGTGAAACAACGGCTGGAGTGAGAAGATCAAGGGATAAATCGGTGAGACAACGGCTGGAGTAGCGCCTCAGTGGCGTGGTTGGTATGGTGTTGGCGTCCTACCTCGGTGGTCGCGAGTTCGATTCTCAGCCATTCCATTGAGGAGTGAGAGATGTGTATTTCTGGTGATAGAAGTTCACTCTCGACATGGTTCGGAAGTCACGTAAAGCCGTTGGTCCCGTTGCTGAATAACGATTGGTTCCATGCAACGTAAAAACACCATATGATCAAACAACGGCTGGAGTGAGAAGACCACAGGATAAATCGGAGTGGAGTGGACAATGGTGGAATGAGAACGGGATCACGGAATAGCCAGGGTGGAGGCAATGGCGGAAGAGAAGACCACGGGATAAATCGGTGAGACAATGGCTGGAATGAGAAGACCACGGGATAAATCGGTGAGACAATGGCTGGAATGAGAAGACCACGGGATAAATCGGTGAAACAACGGCTGGAATTTGTGAGAGGAACCAAAGGGACAAATTGGAGTGAGAGGACCAAGGGAATAAATCGGTGAAACTGAGCTGGGGAGGCTAAAGATCAAGGGATTAAATCAGGTGAAACAAAGGCTTGGAATTGAGAAGATGGCAAGGGATAAATCCCGGTGAAAACAACGGTTCCTGGCCGGATGGATCAAGAACAAGGGATAAATCAAGTAAACAATGGCCTGCAGTGAAAGAGGACCCACCGGTTTATAATATCGGTTGAAAAACGGCTGGAGTGAGAAGTCCATTGGATAAATCGGTGAAACAACGGCTGGAGTGAGAAGACCATGGGATAAATCAGTGAAACAATGGCTGGAATGAGAAGAAAAAGGGATAAATCAGTAAAACAACAGCTGGAGTGAGAAGGCCACGGTATAAATCGGTGTAACAGAGGCTGGAGTGAGAAGACCAAGGGATAAATCGGTGAAATAACATCCGGAGGGAGAAGAACAAGGGATAAATCAGTGAAAGAACGGCTGGAGTGAGAAGACCACGGTATAAATCAGTGAAACAACGACTGGAGTGAGAAGTCCACGGGATAAATTGGTGAAACAACAGCTGGAGTGAGAAGACCAAGGGATAAATTAGTGAAACAACGGCTGGAGCGAGAAGCGGAACGCCGGCTAAAAGGCGAAACAACAGCCGGAGCGAGCTTAAAAGAAGAAAACTGAGCCAGCAGCCATTTGGGTAGGCAGCTCCACGGAACAATGGATAAATCGGTGAAACAGAGGCTGAGGCGAGAAGACCAAGGGATAAATCAGTGAAACAACGGCTGGAATGAGAAGACCAAGGGAAAAATCGGTGAAACAACGGCCAGAGGGAGAAGAACAAGGGATAAATCAATGAGACAATGGCTGGAGTGAGAAAACCAAAGGGATAAATCAGTGAAACAACGGCTGGAGTGAGAAGACCACAGTATAAATTGGTGAAACAACGGTTGGAGTGAGAAGACCAAAGGATAAATCGGTGAAACAACGGCTGGAGTGAGAAGACCGACAGTATAAATCGGTGAAACAACAGCTGGAATGAGAAGAAAAAGGGATAAATCAGTGAAACAACGGCTGGAGTGAGAAGACCAAGGGATAAATCGGTGAAACAACTGCTGGAGTGAGAAGACCACGGTATAAATCGGTGAAAAAACGGCTGGAGTGAGAAGACCAGTGGATAAATCCGTGAAACAACGGCTGGAGTGAGAAGACCACAATATAAATCGGTGAAACAACGGCTGGAGTTAGAAGTCCATGGGTTAAATTGGTGAAACAACGGCTGGAGTGAGAAGACCACGGGAAAAATCAGTGAAACAATGGCTGGAGTGAGAAGAAAAAGGGATAAATCAGTAAAACAACGGCTGGCGTGAGAAGACCAAGGAATAAATCGGTGAAACAACAGCTGGAGTGAGAAGACCACGGGATAAATCAGTGAAACAATGGCTGGAATGAGAAGAAAAAGGGATAAATCAGTAAAACTACGGCTGGAGTGAGAAGACCAAGGGATAAATTGGTGAAACAACTGCTGGAGTGAGAAGACCCCGGTATAAATTGGTGAAACAACGGCTGGAGTGAGAAGACCAAGGGATAAATCAGTGAAACAACTGCTGGAGTGAGAAGACCACAATATAAATCGGTGAAACAATGGCTGGAGTTAGAAGTCAATGGGATAAATTGGTGAAACAACGGCTGGAGTGAGAAGATCACGGGATAAATCAGTGAAACAATGGCTGGAATGAGAAGAAAAAGGGATAAATCAGTAAAACAACGGCTGGAATGAGAAGATCAAGGGATAAATTGGTGAAACAACGGCTGGAGTGAGAAGACCACGGTATAACTCGGTGAATTAACGGCTGGAGCGAGAAGACCAAGGGATAAATCGGTGAAACAACGGATGGAGTGAGAAGTCCACGGGATAAATTGGTGAAACAACGGCTGGAGTGAGAAGACCGCGGTATAAATCCGTTAAACAACGGCTGGAGCGAGAAGACCAAGGGATAAATCGGTGAAACAACGGCCGGAGGGAGAAGAACAAGGGATAAATCAGTGAAACAACGGCTGGAGTGAGAAGTAAACGGGATAAATTGGTGAAACAACGGCTGGAGTGAGAAGACCACGGTATAAATCGGTGAAACAACGGCTGGAGCGAGAAGACCAAGGGATAAATCGGTGAAACAACGGTTGGAGCGAGAAGACCAAGGGATAAATCGGTGAAACAACGGCCGGAGGGAGAAGAACAAGGGATAAATCATTGAAACAACGGCTGGAGTAAGAAGACCAAGAGATAAATTAGTGAAACAACGGCTGGAGCGAGAAGCGGAACGCCGGCTAAAAGGCAAAACAACAGCCAGAGCGAGCTTAAAAGAAGAAAACTGAGCCGGCAGCCATTTGGGTAGGCAGCTCCACGGAACAATGGATAAATCGGTGAAACAGAGGCTGAGGCGAGAAGACCAAGGGATAATTCAGTGAAACAACGGCTGGAGTGAGAAGACCACGGTATAAATCGGTGAAACAACGGCTGAAGTGAGAAGACCACGGTATAAATCGGTGAAACAATGGCTGGAGTGAGAAGACCACAGTATAAATCGGTGAAACAACGGCTGGAGTGAGAAGACCAAGGGATAAATCAGTGAAACAATAGCTGGAGTGAGAAGACCACAGTATAAATCGGTGAAACCACGGCTGGAGTGAGAAGACCATGGGATAAATCGGTGAAACAATAGCTGCAGTGAGAAGACCATGGGATAAATCGGTGAAACAACAGCTGGAGTGAGAAGACCACGGGATAAATCAGTGAAACAATGGCTGGAATGAGAAGAAAAAGGGATAAATCAGTAAAACAATGGCTGGAGTGAGAAGACAAAGGGATAAATCGGTGAAACAACGGCTGGAGTGAGAAGACCAAGGGATAAATCGGTGAAACAACGGCCGGAGGGAGAAGAACAAGGGATAAATCAGTGAAACAATGGCTGGAGTGAGAAGACCACGGTATAAATCGGTGAAACAACGGTTGGAGTGAGAAGTCCACGGGATAAATTGGTGAAACAACGGCTGGAGTGAGAAGACCAAGGGATAAATTAGTGAAACAACGGCTGGAGCGAGAAGCGGAACGCCGGCTAAAAGGCGAAACAACAGCCGGAGCGAGCTTAAAAGAAGAAAACTGAGCCGGCAGCCATTTGGGTAGGCAGATCCACGGAACAATGAGAACCGGTAATTCCTGTCGAAATAACCACTCATGAATGAGAACCGGTTCATGATCCTTATATGCACTTTCCTTTTAGTTTACGAGACAAATAACGAGGAAATCACCATAAATAACGAGGAAATCACCGTGCCATTATGGCACGCGTTCTTACTTCATTATTCGTCGTAAATCTCTGGCCCTGCAGTCGATGCATATTAATGGAAGGCCGAGACTTTACATTTAAATGAACTCTTTGTCTCCCGAGTCAAAACAATTACCGGTGAAGGATTTGGCGTATTTTCTTCTAAATTTATATTGGAGTGAGTATGTGAGAAGGTGCGTGTTGTGTGTATGTGCTGTGTGTGTATGCTTGCTTGTGGGGGGTGGGGGGTGGGTTAAATACAACGACCACACGCAATGCCTCTTTACCTTTTCGATGCTTAATATTTTTGGCAAAGTTTTCCATTTAAGATATGAAAAATGGTAAATGAAAAATAATAATAGAAATCTCCTATTTTATTCTGAACTTCGATTCAAGTCTTCCCCTCCATCTAACCTTAGGTTGGATGGATTCTGGTATACAAGATACATT
>NC_061088.1:69599867-69632367 GCF_015104395.2 Macrobrachium nipponense
TTATGAAATATAAAGTAAATATGTCTGCAACAGTTTCTATCTTAAAGCTCTAGTGCATCCATTTTTTCAAACATTCTACGTCTCGGTACCAGAGGAAAGAAAGGTCAATCATTAAAGAGCCGCACACAGATGCATTCAGATCGATTGCGCTTTGCTTAATTTGCAGTTCCCTCAAATGAAGGTCGTTGACCTCTAAGTTTTCCCCCTTCAAGATCATTCATCGAATTTCTCTGTCCCCCTTTTATTCTCCTCTTGAGCTCTCTCCCCTCTCCCCTCCCTTTCCCTTCCGTTCTGTCTAGCAGCCCTTTCTATTTTGCCTTTTGTGTTCCTTCCCTTACGGCCTCTTCAAACTACCTGCACTTTAGCTCTTCTCTCTCTCTCTCTCTATCTCTCTCTCTCTCTCTCTCTCTCTCTTTCTGTTTCTCCCTCAATCTCTCTCTCTCTCTGTATGCCTCCTCAGATGGACTAAGAAGTCTTTGGGACATCCTAATTCTTGTGATTCCTTGTAACTCTCTCTCTCTCTCTCTCTCTCTCTCTCTCTCTCTCTGAATTTACCCTTCTCCCACGCCGTGATGCCGAGTTCAAACCGGAGATGAGAGCAGAGGAATCCTGCCACTTTTCCCGATAAGTGAAAAACGGATGTAAATGAAGGAGAAAGAATATATAGGAAAGGAGGAGGGAAAATATGTAACAATAATGATAACAATAACCGCATTAGATCTGTACGAATTTAAAAACTGAAAGTAAAGCTCGGTATTAGGAATATTTAAGGTAACAAACAGAGAAGCACGAAACCTTCGACCACAGAATCATAAATGAACCAATAAGTAACTAAAAAGGTTGTTTTCGGGGGTCATGGTGTCATCATGATTCATTTGGTATTAACTGCACTCATTTTCATTGCCAGGAGTAATGAGGAAGAAGACGCAGGAGGAGGAAGAGGAAAGAGGGTCTGGGAAAGAGTGAGTAGGAGGCGGATGCGGAGGAGAGAAAGACTAGTAATAAAAGAATGAGAGAGGGATGATGAAAGCAGAAGGAGGAGGAGGAGGAGGAGGAGGAGGAGGAGGCGAAAGATAAGAGACAGAAGCAGGAAGGAGAGAGAAAAGGTATGAGGAGTAGGAGGGGGTTGAAGGAGGACGTGGATGTGAGGGAATGATGAAAGTAAGTGGAGGAGGAGGAGCAGGAAGAGAGGAGAAGAGGTAAGGAAGGACTTGGGAGAGGAAGAGAGGCGAGGGAAACGACGTGGAAGCACATTTGGTTGGTTAAAATAATAATTTAACAGATCAGTGAACCCAACCCAAATCCTCACAGTACTGCCCAGAGGGATTAGGCTTATGAGAGCTTATGCATCATTTAGCCGATTATGACTTCCGATGAAACTTCGATTTTTTTTTTTTTTTTTTTTTTTGAGAGGATTTTTAAAAATGGAAAGTTTTGAATGAAAGTTAAAGATTTTCTGAACAAAAGTTTACAGAAGTCTATCACAATATAACTGACCTCAAGTTGGATATTTACAAAACGCTATATGACTGAGCAGGAATGCCTTGGTCAGCTAGTGGGCCGTGCATATCTTGGCTCACTCCATGAGCACTGTTTCTCGAAGGAGCCGTACAAGAAAACGTAGCAAGAATAAACGGAAATAAACAGTAACAACAAATAAATGAGCAGATAAATAAATAAAAAAAATGGTGCTCACATAGTAGGTCCACTTGTAAAGTGATACATCTGTCAAGACAAAATTATACTCCAGAAATAGACTACTGTGGGTTTGAAGTCTCCTTGAACTAGTTGCGTTTCTAGAAAGCATTTTTACAAATGGACAAAGCTAAGAAAAAAGAAGAAAAGAGACCATAATGAAGAGGAGTAGAGGAGGATGTTGGGGAGAATGGAACAGAGGATTGAGAGGGGTTGAGGTGGGTTGCGGGGGTGGGGGGTTTTGGGGGGGTTGCGCCAGGACGAAAAGGAGTTGGATGAAGAGTGTGAGAACTTACAGCTGTACGCGATGACGTCTGTGACCAAACCCCTTTATTAACCCCTCACATACACGCTGTTGTCTTGGTTTATTCTTTGAGATGATAATCGCTTGGCAACAGCTCTCGTCCTCTGGTTAATTCCTTCGGCGCCTCTCTCTCTCTCTCTCTCTCTCTCTCTCTCTCTCTCTCTCTCTCTCTCGCTAGAAGTACGTATTACTGTTACCAAGTAATTTACATTTTCCTTTTATTTAGACGAATTATTTAGGTGTCAGGTCGAAGAATGGTGTTAGCAGACCAAGACCACTTACTGGGTCTAAAATTTTAAATGTAGCGTGGACAAAGCATATAAGGATTCTGTTTACTTCCATTGTTTAAATTTACAACCCAATAGGAAGTGCACCTTTTATATTTCAAAATATTGATTTTTTTTATCACATTCATTTATGGAGAAAGACATATTTCGGCATCCATGACCATACTCGTTGCGACGTTAGTTTAACCTACGTAATCACACTGGACAGTATCGATTTCTGGGGTAAATAAAATATAACTTAAGTTAACAAAGACTCTTTAGATATGAATTTCATGTGGAGCCGTAAAAGTTATCTAAATTGCTGAATTTTATGTACTACTATTTCTACAAGCATTCTGGAAGGAGAAGAGTCTGTACTAGTAAACTGGTGTATGACACTGAAAAATTAATAACACTCTGCAATGAATAACAGTGTAATGTACAGAAGTGGATTCACCACAAAATTTTCTTTGCTACTGAAATCCAAAGAGAAAATTTCATACGAAACTGATTTCTGTTAGACATCTGTAACAATTATGTAATTGCCTTCTAAAACCTGCACGCGGTGATGGCCATACTAAGTAATGAGCATTGGAGGAAATGCTTATTTATAGCAACAGGAGAAATATTTACGGCAACTGACAGTTCCCGGGAATAGTCTCCCATTGCCCGGAGTCCTTCCGGCCCGAGGAGGCCATTCCTTATCGCCGCTAATTACCTCTCCTAAGTTGTCATATTTTACATATGGTTAATGGTACATTGTTATTTCCTCTGGCGTTGAGAATAGGCTACTCATTTATTTTTACTCCCGCCCATCACGCGAAACTCTCAACTTGCTGCTGGCGGTGCTCACGGGATGTAAGGCGGTCAGATGCTTCATTATAAAACTGTTGTATATATATATATATATATATATATATATATATATATATATATATATATATATATATATATATATATATATATATTATATTTCTATCGCGAGGTGCTTCAGTCTGCTTGGGGAGATACGAAAGGGTGTGGATGCTTGATTAAGAAAATTTATAATCATTATTATAGTATATTTTAATTTATATAAATATATTATATATATTTATATATATATATATATTGGTTATAGCGGGCATTAATACAATAATGATTATACATAGATATAGATGGAAGGCTGATGTAGTTTCAATTGAAAATCGGTCGGCATTATATATATATATATATATATATATATATATATATATATATATATATATATATATATATATATATTGTATAATAGTATATATATATATATAATATTTATCACATCACCGTGATTCATATAGATCATTCGAGCTACAAATGTCCTTTAATATCTAATTCGCTCTACCTCGGAATTGATATATTTTCATATATGTACCGAGGGGGAATTTTTTTTAGTTGATAATAATTTCGTACCCCCATGGGATCGAACCACCGTCCAGTTGGACGGGGAACGAAATCAGGATCGGACAGTGATGCTACCGAAACGGCTATCAGAGAGCATGGTGGAAGGGGTTTCATATCGATTCTAATTACAAAATACAACGAGATCGGCGTTGATTTGTAATGGTCAGAATCGATATAAACCTTTAGCCTCTCTGATAGCCGTTTCGGTAGCGTCACTGTCCGATCCTGATTTCGTTCCCCGTCCAACTGGACGGTGGTTCGTCCCATCTGGGGGTACGAAATTATTATCAATTAAAAAAATTCCCCCTCGGTACATATATGAAAATATATCAATTCCGAGGTAGAGCGAATTAGATATTAAAGGACATTTGTAGCTCGAATGATTTATATGAATCACGGTGATGAGATAAATATTCATAACAAGGCTGCGCGGGTCAAACGCTCGAATCGGCTGGCATGGTGGAGGGGGTTTCATATCGATTCTAATTACAAAATACAACGAGATCGGCGTTGATTTGTAATGGTCAGAATCGATATAAACCTTTAAGCCTCTCTGATAGCCGTTTCGGTAGCGTCACTGTCCGATCCTGATTTCGTTCCCCGTCCAACTGGACGGTGGTTCGATCCCATGGGGGTACGAAATTATTATCAACTAAAAAATTCCCCCTCGGTACATATATGAAAATATATCAATTCCGAGGTAGAGCGAATTAGATATTAAAGGACATTTGTAGCTCGAATGATTTATATGAATCACGGTGATGAGATAAATATTCATAACAGCTGCGCGGGTCAAACGCTCGAATCGGCTGGCATGGTGGAGGGGGTTTCATATCGATTCTAATTACAAAATACAACGAGATCGGCGTTGATTTGTAATGGTCAGAATCGATATAAACTTTAGCCTCTCTGATAGCCGTTTTTCGGTAGCGTCACTGTCCGATCCTGATTTTTCGTTCCCCGTCCAACTGGACGGTGGTTCGATCCCCATGGGGGGTACGAAATTATTATCAACTAAAAAAATTCCCCCTCGGTACATATATGAAAAAATATCAATTCCGCGGTAGAGCGAATTAGATATTAAAGGACATTTGTAGCTCGAATGATTTATATGAATCACGGTGATGAGATAAATATTCATAACAAGGCTGCGCGGGTCAAACGCTCGAATCGGCTGGCATGGTGGAGGGGGTTTCATATCGATTCTAATTACAAAATACAACGAGATCGGCGTTGATTTGTAATGGTCAGAATCGATATAAACCTTTAGCCTCTCTGATAGCCGTTTCGGTAGCGTCACTGTCCGATCCTGATTTCGTTCCCCGTCCAACTGGACGGTGGTTCGATCCCATGGGGGTACGAAATTATTATCAACTAAAAAAATTCCCCCTTGGTACATATATGAAAATATATCAATTCCGAGGTAGAGCGAATTAGATATTAAAGGACATTTGTAGCTCGAATGATATATATATATATATATATATGCCGACCAATTTTCAATTGATATGAAATTATGAAATTTGAAGCGAGGAAACTACGGCAAGCCTCCTATCCACAAAGAAATATACTTCGAGCTACAAAACAAGCAGTAAAGTCCTCTGATTACATTTATCAATTCTATGTTTGGTTAAGGAAATAAAAGGAACTTAGATGACCTGATGGCATACAAAATATACATAATTACAAAATCAACTTTGAAAGTTTGTCTTTTAGTTCCACGAATGGTTTTCAAACATTTACACAGATATTTCTGGATGAAATGGAGTCGAGTCTCTGATGCTCCTCTAAGATGATAAAAACGGATGATAATTAAACAAAGTTAAACTCTTGAAGAAAACAGCTCATCTCCTCAGCAAATATAGATCATAGTGCTTTACTACTTTCCTTACTAGGTAGACGATTAAGAGAACAGAATGGCAGAACACTCTCCAAAGAGTCTACTGTAATCCCATGACCTACTATACTCTGTTTTTTTTCATCTGTCCAGCCGCCTGTGGTGTTTTTGTATGGTAACACTGCGTCCCGGGCTTTAGATAGTTACGCTATGTGTAAGTTTTAGGTAAATAAAAGGATATCTGGGTGTACATTTGCAACTGAAAAGTGTTTTAATAATTTACTGTATGCGAATTACACCGTTAATATTCGAAATAGGATATTATTATAATGTTGAATGTAAGCTGAATGTAACTATCTAGAGCCCGGGACGCAGTGTTACCATACAAAAACACCACAGTCGGATGGACAGATGAAAAAAAACAGTATAGTTACGTTTATCGTCTTGGAATGTGGTTAACAACTGTCTGTCAATGGAGGGAAGGATATCAACGGAAAATCCTCAGGACAAGAACGACACCTGTTGAACCACGTGCCATGAGCTCAAGAAGGGTATAAAGAAGGATTTGACGGAACACCCTTGGCATTCACACAACCTGGACTTACATGTGTCGTATCACATTACAAGGCTTGGGTAAGACGCACACACACACAAACACACACACGCGCGCGCGTAACTGTGCAATTGTCAGGCTTCGCCTTCGTTAATCATTTTATTCACGGGATATAAATGAATATTAATGCCATGGCACAAAATTTGCATACTTAGCAGAAATTGTAACAGGAAATATTTTGCTTGCTATTTTAACATCGCATCATACTTTTGGAGAGAGAAAAAAAACAACCCTTGGCTTTCTACGTTACTAAGAAAAATACTGACTATACCCAGAATTCTAAGAAGAAATTAAGCCACTTCCTTCATCACCCATTCCAAGACCATATTCAGGACCCACGTGAGATTTGAATTTTTTATTGCTAATTATCAAATAGCAACAACACCCTCCTGCACTCATAGACATATGGATAAGTATACACCTGAAAAGGATCTCAAAACCAGTAAAGAAAGGACCTTATGAACACATTAAAATGATTCTGCTGGCCCACTCCCGACTCCTGATTTGATCAGCTCAACTATTGCAATACTAATGACCCATTTATATCCATTTACTTAGACAATTACGATCAATTTGTGAAATAAATAACACTCTCGAAAACTTATTCATCCTTGCTCTAGATCATACCTCGCCACCACTTAATTTTCAGTTTCTTCATGACCATTGTATGTAGCAAGATGTTAATCTACCGCCCTTACGATATCAACAGGACCCCATTTCCTATGTTTTAACCATATTAAGGAATAACTTTTACAAGAACGGAATTCTGGATGTTTCACATAGAGAAAGTACTTTTGAGTCCTATAAATACACACGAAAGACAAAGATCTTTATTGTTTGAAATATGTATGTATGTATGTATGTATGTATGTATGTATGTATATATAGTATAGATATATATATATAGATATGATATATATCTATATATATATATATATATCTATATATATATATATAATATATATAATATAGGAGAGAGCGAGAGTGAGGAAGAGAGGAAGAGATGAGATGAAGGAGAGAGAGAGCTCTTATCACTGGTTAACAACGACTGAAAGCAACATGCATTTGACCAATTAGTTTCATAGTACACTGAGAGAGAGAGAGAGAGAGAGAGAGAGAGAGAGAGAGAGTGAGAGAGAACTGTGTCTAATCGATTACACCTTCACATTATAGAAAGAGATAAATGTCTATATTAGAAATGTCAACTTAAATGCACCTTAAGACAATATTTAATCCCAACAATCCTCGTAAAAGGTAATACGAGCGTATTTTAGCTTTCGTATGGTATGCTTGCGCAATATATTCGATCTTCTTTTTATTACGAGGAAACGGTGGTGTGCAGTGTCTCTTACAGAAAACATTCTGGCATTTCTTCAATCCTGTCGAAGTCAGAATGCTATCCCTGGAAAAAAAAAAAAAAAAAAAAAACTTTTAACCCTTTTGAATCTATACTCTGTTTTTTTCCATCTGTCCATTTACACCGTTAATATTCGAAATAGGATATTATACAAATCCCGGGACGCAGTGTTGCCATGCGCAAACACCACAGGCGGATGGACAGATGGAGAAAAACAGAGTATAGTTAAGAAGCTCGCATGGTTTGTCTTTACTATAGTTCTGCTTTGACCATGTTCATTTTGAGGCCATAGATCTGAAAGTCAGATGGAAGTTGGCGGAACATTGAATTTATTACCAGAACTGCAATCAATTGTTGCAGATCGCCTTTCTAGTGACTTCAGGAATTTAAACCTCCGTTGTTTCTCACGGAAGTGTTCTTGGCCCATTAATATTTGTATTGTACACGCATGACTATTTTAGCCTAGAAATAACCTGGTTACTTAAGCATGCGAGTATGATGCTTTATTATTTGCATCGATCTCACTTCTGATTGCAAACCCGCAGTTGCAAATTCTCGCAAGAAAATTTTAGCTAAAATCAGTGCATAATGCAAATTATGAGGAAAGACGCTGTAAGCTTGCAACATAAAGTAGGATATTGGTCCGCCCTTCCCTACTACGACGATCTTTTCTTAGACAATGTTATCTCAACTACATGTAAGTTAATTAAAAGCTGTCATTTTAACTGCAAATTCACTTTTGAGAAACGTATGCAGCGCATCTCCTCTGCAACTACATAATATGTAGGTTAACTGATAGACATCCGAGATATTTGTTGTGAAAAATTGGATGGGAAAATATTTTAATGAAGATATTCGTAATATATCTTAATATTCCATTATCAATATTAAAATAATTTCACACCAATGTGGTAATCGACTTTTGATTGCAATTAGCAGTTTATGGACTTGTATCTGTGTGACAGTACAAGGGATGAGTTCTAATTAAAAACCACTTATTGTTCCTGTAATTATTATAGTAGATTCACATCAACCGTGCATCTGATGTCTAGGCCAGTCCCTTTCGACGCTCCTGATTGGCTGTTGATAAGCCAATTACAGGGCTGGAAACCCTCAGTCTCCCGAGAGAGTTCACATAGGCAGGATGTAGTTCCACTTCTCCTGAGGGATACGTCTTTCAAACATATCCCTCAGGAAAGGTGGAACATACATCCTGCCTATGTGAACTCTCTCTCGAGAGACTGAGAGTTTCCAGCCCTGTGACTGGCTCATCAATAGCCAACCAGTAGCGTCGTAAGGGACTGGCCTAGACATCACATGCACGGTTGATGTGAATCTACTATAGTTAGCATTCATAACTCATGTCTCTACTAAAGAAAAGCTTTTTCTTCTTTTATTCTTCGCCAAATGAACATTTCCTTTAAATGATCTATTTAATGCTCTGTGGATATTCCTCCATTCAGGCGTATTTGTTAACTACCTACATCTTCCTCTTAGGTGCTTTTTCTCTCAGGCGTCCTCCTAACTACCCGTCAGGAAACCTTTTTCCACACTAATTCTTACACAGCTTGGTTTGTGACTATCTCTTTTCCACCAGCCGGGTTTCGATTGCGATTTCTGTGTTCCCAACATACAACGTACATAGCTTGGTTTGTGACTATCTCTTTTCCACCAGCCGGGATTCTATTCCGATTTCTGTGTTCACCAACATAAAAACGTACATAGCTGGGTTTGTGACTGACTCTTCTCCCCCAGCCGGGATTCTATTCCGATTTCTGTGTTCCCAACATAAAAACGTACATAGATGGGTTTGTGACTATCTCTTTTTCCACCAGCCGGGATTCTATAAGGATTTCTGTGTTCCCCAACATAAAAACGTACATAGCTGGGTTTGTGACTATCTCTTTTCCACCAGCCGGGATTCTATTCCGATTTCTGTTTTCCCCAACATAAAAAAGAGGGTCTAGTTCTTCTTTTAGGTGAAATCTTACTTCTTCTTTTTTTATCTTGCCCGTGCTTTTGCTTGTTCACTGGGATGCACTAATCAATAGGGATAGGCTGCATGTCCATAGGCCTCTGAAAGAAACTGCTTTTTCAATGTATCGATAAGGTAAGTATCAATTATAGTGCTTTGTCAGGAAAATTACTTGACTACAGGTAGTGTCAATTCTTTACAGACAGGTAATATGGAAAATGTCAAAAATTGGTTAAACTTTTTTTTTTTCTTTTTTTTGCCTGTTCTGTTGCTTGCTTCTTTAGGGCTTTAGGGCTGCGTTAGTAAATAGGATTATAGGTAACATGCCCCATACGCCTCTGAAATAAATTTCAATTTTCCAACGGATCGATAAAGTAAGCATCCATTTTTGTGTTTTGTTAGAAATTTTGACTGCAGATACTTCCAAATCCTTACACAAATAACATGGAATATGTTGTCTATCAGATTTTTCTTAAGATTTAAAAACAACTTCATTAGCGTTGCAAAACGCACACACTTCTTCAGGCAGAGGCAATGTTAACAGAAAACACTGTCCAAGGTGTCAATACCAATTAGTGTACGAGCGAGTCTCGGAACAGAAACGCACATTCCGTCACAATTCCGGCAAACATTTTCGGGTATTTGTGATAAACATGACAAGACGCTGCCAAATAAATCTAAAGTGTATCAATGGAAGGTTAATGAGGCTGATAAGAATTCCCTGGAAATCCCTCCCGTATTCAGTCTGTCATGATTGATTTAACAGAGATTTTTATTTTTTCCCGAGAATCGTACGACTGAATATTATTATTTGCTATCTATTTTGGTATTCACTTCATACCTCGCAATTTATTTCTAACGTTGATTATTATTTATCTCTGTATTTTGGTCGCCGTTGCTCAACATTTCTCTTCGCTTATTTTAGTAATACGTCACACATTCTTCATTAAATCTCTTCGACCGCCATCTTCCTTTTTAGCCTATATTTCGGAGATCCACGACGCCCAGACAAAAGAATTCGCACGTACCACTTTGTCCCGCGTCAGTCCGCCCCGGGGTCCGCCCACTAGCCCCGGTGACGAAAAGACGCCTGTCGGCTAATGACTCGCTTTTATCATGTGATCGGACCCTTCGCCATGATTTTTACGAGCCATCACGATCGTCACTATCAACCGTCACCATCGCGGAGACGATCGTCATCAGCGCGATTATCAGCAGTCTAAGGAGAACCTATCGCTTTCACATCATTTTCGCCTTAGCACTAAAACTGTCAGGAGAGCCACTTGGTCCCAGCTTGCGTTTTACGACGCCGTCGAGGTAAACGCAGATAAAACACTGCACAGGACCTGTTCCCCGGCGGAGGGAGACGAGTTTTAAAACTATGTATGATTTATATATATATATATATATATATATATATATATATATATATATATATTTATATAAATACACTGTCACACTAATTACATTCTTAAAGGACACTCATGGACTCCAGTGTAAAATATGTCTCTATTACAGCAACTGTGGATATAATTTTGGATCCTTTGAACACGCACACAGACACTTCACTCTACAAACACACACACACACACACACACATACACACACACACACACACACATATATATATATATATATATATATATATATATATATATATATATATAATATAACATACATACATCTATGTATATATAGCTACACATAAAACTACAAAAAATAATTAAATCTAGCTGTTCTTCCCAGGATAAGGAGAATCCATAATATAACAGATGACCCTTCAAATTAATATCATATGCAAATAGTGGGTTGGTGAGCTCAACGCCACAGTTAAGGCGGCTTGTTTAGGTGGAGAACATCGAAGAATACACGATGGTTAAAACAATGTACAAATCGGAAATCTTGGGTGGAAGGAAGGGGAGGAGAGGAAAAGGACCTAGATATATGTGTATGCGTATTTGTGTGTGCATGTGTGTTTATGTGCTATATAGTTATGGCTAGTGAAGTGTGCACTACTGATGAGCCTCTGTGGAGATTTATGAAGCAGTGCAGTGGAAGTTTTCTGTACAAGTGGATCATCCTCGATTCAGGAGTAACATCACGAAATCGCAAGTCACTATAGATCTTTTCCTCTGAACCCTCGATTTTATAAAGTAGAAAGGGAGACAGAGAAAAAGGGAGGAGAGGGGGAGGAAATGGGGGAGGGGGGAAGCTGTATCCAGACGTTCTGAAACAACTATTTTCGTTTAGCTATCAGGTTATCATCATCATCAACAATATCGCTTGAAACGCCATGTGACGCAAAAAAAAAAAAAACCTCTCTCTCTCTTGTGCATCATCTCCTTGGTAACATACCAAACTTACTGCTTAGGTGTTTATATGACTATGGGACTCCTAGCTTCGTAACACACACACACATATATTATATATATAAATATATATATATAAATATATTTATATATACATATATATATATATATATATATATATGTATATATATATATATATATATATATATATATATATATATATATATATATATATATATGTAGATATATATCTATATATATATATATATATATATATATATATATATATATATATATATATATATAACTGTAATAGCCACAATGACCTCTTAAGAGGGCATTGTGGCTATTACTATTGCATATGTATCTGGTAAAAAAGTGACCAATAGATTCCACACACACACACACACATATATACATATACTGTATGCATATATAAATATATACGCATTAAGCCACAAATGTCTTTTAATATCCAATTCGCTCTGCCTCGGAATTAATAAATTTGCATATACGTTAACCGAAGGGGCACTTTGTTTAGTTGGTAATAATTTCGTCCTCTCGTGGATTCGAACCAGCGGGCAGAGGAGAAATCAGGACTTAAGTGACTGAAGTCTTGATTTCTCCTCTGTGCGCTGGTTCGAATCCACAGAGGACGAAATTAATAACAATAAAAAAAAATTCCCCTTCGATTAACATATATGAAAATATATTAATTCCGAGTTAAAGCGAATGGGATATTCAAGGACATTTGTAGCTTAATGCATATATATGAATCACGGTGATCCAATAAAAATTCATATACATATAGTATATATATATATTTATGTAGTATGTATGTATATACATACATATATATGAGTTTCTCAAACTAATAAAATATACAGGTGAAGAACCAGCAACACGTTGAAAGCAAAAATGTATCAAAGAAGATAAAGGAAGGAGTAAAAGCCAAAGGAGTAAAGACAGGAGTATAAAAGCAAATGCAATCTCATCGAACTGAATGGAGTCCAAGGGGATGAATATGTATATCCGATAAAAACCTGGCTGCGTTCCGCGAGGAAATGTGTTGCAAGGGGGCGTTCTTGCAAAGCCTAGCAACATGTCAATTAGGCAAAACACGTTGCAAAACGAAGTGTCAATTCTTGAATAAGACAGGTGTCACACGAGACTTGGATTCCGGTAAAAAGTTCCAGGGAGTTTGGAAGGAGGAGGTTGGGATACACGCCCTCCAGAATCTGGAAGGCGAAAAACATGGCATTCAAAAGGGGAAAAAATTCGGAGAGAGAGAGAGAGAGAGAAAGGAGAGAGAGATTCGTACCCTTTATGATCTAACACCAGATCCCAATAATACCTTCTTCCCGGAAGTTACAAGTTACATTCTCATCTCCGGCCAGAATCTAATCACATGTTGTGTCGTTATCCAGCTAAGAAGGATAAACAACACAAAACCAAACCAAAATAAATTTAAACTAAAAGATCCAGCAGTTGCAGGCTATGCAGGTAAAATTTACATTCATATACTTAATAGATTCATATAAGAGAGGGGGTTCTTTCTTGGAGAAAAATGTGCATCGTTCAGGCTATCTGAACTGGCAAATGAAGCTGTATTTCATTCTATACACTAAGATTATAAAATAAAGATATCTTATAATACTAGCACCATGACACATTAAATATATATATATATATATATATATATATATATATATATATATATATATATTATATATATATATACTATATATATATATATATATATATATATAATTATAGATATAATTACCTGACAGTGATTTGGTATAAATTTGTGGTAACTGATAACTGCTTTTAGGAAGAAATCCTTTCGGATCTTCTTTGCAGTTGAGACAACCTTCCTGTAGTGAACACTTCAGTTATTGATGCACCCAAGAATAAGTAGGTTTCTTTTGAAGGAGAGGACTATTCTAATTCGCTACTGTAAGATTTCTAAGAATTCTGTACACCTGAAATGATTCCAAGGAAGCTAACAATATATCTATATATATAATATATATATATCTCTATATATACATATATATTTAATAAAATTTCTTTTATCTATATATATATATATATATATATATATCTATCTATATATATATATATATATATAATTAATATATATATTAATCGATCTATAACCGTCATATACCATAAGCCTTTCTACCCCTCAAGGAGTGACAGGCCGCTAACTGCCCCAAGTGTGCTCATATATGCCGAAGAAGTCTGGCCTAACAGTGTGGTCACCCGTTCAAAGACTAAACATACCCAAAGATGAATAAATTCACCGATCGCACAACGTGACACTCGTTGTTTTCCCGGCGGTATAACAATGGTGTCTTATGTTGTTGCTCTTACTTTAATCTTGGCGTCTCTAATTCATGCGCTTACTTTGTCAAAAAACTGTAGAAAGAGTGACTGAAGCTCCTGGCTTATGGGATTGTAAGACCAAAATCTAATTCACAGAGAGAGAGAGAGAGATAGCGAGAGAGTAGGAGAGTAGAGAGAGAGAGAGAGAGAAAGGTGGGGGTAGGGTTGAAGAAGGGAGATATTCACCCTTTCACACTCATTCATTATTCTTCCAAGTGGAGAAATCCCGTTAGCACAAAATTACAATAAGCCACCAACCGGTGGGTACCATTGTGTATGTGTGTATGTATATATATATATATATATATATATATATATATATATATATATATATATATATATATACTATATATATAGTGTTTGTGTGAGATGATCACGCAGGGCAATTAGACGTCACTCTATCTCTTAATAAGGAAGGTATCCTCAGAAATTAACCGAACCTCCATAAATAAACGAGGGTCGTGGAAACTGATGCAAATGCGTCTGGTAACTGAAGCTTAATATCTAAGCGGATTAAAGTATGCAAATGAGGACCATAAAAAGGGTTATTATACCTCCGTAATTACAAAACAAAGAGATAAACAAAGGCGGTGACTGCCGTCTGCAACGAGCCACTGTGGCGGCTGCCGAGTTTTTTCTTCAAATTCAGATGGCGATAACGAACGTCAACACGCTTATACCGAGTGCTAATGAAAAGATATGATGTATAAACGTTGGATTAAATGATGTGGCCAACTTTTTTGGGGGAAAGGTTGGGTGGGGGCGGTGGATAAGAAGTGGAGACAAATGTCAAATCGAGTCGCTATCAAAATGCAGCATTCGAATCGTGCGGATCACTCAGGTGGGCGGGGTCGTCGCAATTGGAAACTAGGCTTAAAACTCGTTATTTTTATTTTCATTTTTCTATTCGGCTTCTTAAATAGTGGCTGAGTGCTCCAGGGAAGATCAATATTCAATTTCGTGTTTAAAAAATAGATAAACATAATCAAAGGATGCGTTAGTTCTAACGTTCAAGATATGGTTTTAATGTAAGTCAAAGCTTCACTCTAATATCTCTTACCGTATTCAGTCTACGTCTAGTTTCTATAATAGGCAACAACAACAAACAATAATTATCACCGAAATTCATTAATGACAGCAATAGGTCATATCAATTCCAAATCATCACAACAGCAATAAGCAATATTTCACTTACTTTAAATCACTATCATAATAATTAATTACACCACTAACTCTAGAAATCCGCGTCGGCTCCAGACGGCCCTAACCTACCAAGAAAGAGTTAAGAATAAACTATCATTAAATCTAGGCTGAGAACCGAAGTTGCAAGTCGCTGCAGGATCGTTCATCAGCCATTGAAAGATTCCTCCTGACGGAGAGGTTTGTAATCATCTCTTGTCTCAAGATCCTCTAACAGTGTCCTTGAGGAGCTCACAAAGACATGTGATTGCTGGTCAAGATGTCCTAGATAAGGAATTCTGGGTAAAAGTCACAAAGGAATAGTCAGGCGGCAGCACGGAGAGAGAGAGAGAGAGAGAGAGAGAGAGAGAGAGAGAGAGAGAGAGAGAGTGTATTTTATTCATGTTTATGTACCTGACGAGTGTCCCTTTTTATTTTACGGATGTTTCTAAAAAAGAATTAGTTACAAGAGAAATACATTGCATGCAGTTATATGTAATAATATTTACTACCGCTGCTTATAACAACTACTATAACAACCAGAAAATAATAACAGTAACATTAGCATAAAGGCACACCAATTTCTTTTTATCTTCTAATAAAAAGTAACGATAGTAACACCAAAAGTGTAAACGTATTCCTCAAAAGTGCAACATCAGCATTGACTCCTTGACAAGAAATCCAGGGAAACAGACACTTACAGTAATAAAGACGGGAAAAGCAAACAAAAGAGAGAGAAGGAAAAAGAGGGCACACACAAGAGAATAAGACGGCAGGGTTGAGGGTGAACGGACTTAAGAGATCACTGGAAGAGGAGAAAAACCAAGACAAGTCGGAAATTTTGACAACCAGAAAATTAGATTTTGAAATACGTACCGACGACGGCGCGTGGTTTCTGTCCGTGTTGCGTCATGAGGCGCAATGGGATGCAATATTGTCGTACTGGAAGCTCTTTCAGAGAGAGAGAGAGAGAATCATTATCAAGAAAATGAAACACCATGTCATTCTCAGAGTGCCCGTGTCGAGAGTATGATTAGGACACGGGAATATCGTAGATAATGGAGAAGAACATGTATGACAACCGTGCAGAGCAGCAGCAACAAGAGAGAGAGAGAGAGAGAGAGAGAGAGAGAGAGAGAGAGAGAGAGAATCATTATCAAGAAACTGATACACCATAAATGTCATTTTGAAAGCAGCCGTGTCGAGAGTATGATTAGGACACGAGAATATCGTAGATAATGGAGGAGACTATCATAGTATGACAACCGTACTGCAGAGAGAGAGAGAGAGAGAGAGAGAGAGAGAGAGAGAGAGAGAGAGAGAGAGGAGTTCATGCATACTTCTCTTTCTTTACAGAAATGAGCCACAACTACCTATTGCTTGACTAATTTCCAGATAAAACCAACATGACATGATTATTTTTTTACGTTGCAGTTTTTTCTTATCAAAAGCATCAGCCATACTTTCAAGCGTCAGATAAACTCACAGGCAGAGAGTTCTGACGGAGCGCAATGGATTCTGAGTTTACATGACGCAGCACCAGAGACGTATTAATAAATGTCATATTTTTTACGAAAGATTTACATCTCAAGACTCAAAGAGGATCTGGATACAATCTGTTATTAGTTTGGCATCATATAAAATGCCGCTGGAACATCTCAAAAGAATTAAATTACTCTAAATGCGTTTTTTTATTTGGTCTACACTTTAATTTATTTGCTCATTTAACTGTCTGAATTATCAAATGTCCATCCAACTTGGCGGAAAGGTCGATGAGGTAATTGTCAAAAATAATATTCTAAAACTTAAAAACCTGAATTTTCTTCAAAAAACTTTGAAACTAAGTGTCGCTAACAAAGACATTCGGCAATAAAATATTGATTATTTTCTACGTTCGCCGGAAACAGCATCGTTGTAGCAACCGTGATCATTCAATACAGCTGTTACCTTTCAACTGATGTAAGTGATGAAGGATAATGCAACAGTCAGATGATGACAGCTGCAGCTCTCGTAGTCCTCACGGGAATGCTTTGTGATACCTTGGATTTCCGTAATATGTATGCGATCATACTGAAATACACCTTTACATAGATTACATATATACATTATATATACATGTATGTATGTATGTATGTATATATATATATATATATATATATATATATATATATATTATATATATATATATATGTGTGTGTGTGTGTGTGTGTGTGTGTGTGTGTGTGTGTGTGTGTGTAAATTCTACCAGTCATTTTTACCAGATACATGTGTAAATGTAATAGCCACAATGCCCTCTTAATAACTTTGGCAAGGTGACCTCGTCGTGATTATGGTATCGCAAGTTCGTTTCCCGGTACGGGACATCATGATTTCTTTCATATTTCTTTGAAGCTGGATCTAGAGGCTTTGTAGTGACAAGCGAATCCAAAAAATAAAGAGCAAGGAATCTGAAAAGTTAAGAGGGCATTGTGGCTATAACATTTACATATATATATATATATATATATATATATATATATATATATATAATATATAATATATATATATATATATATATAGATATATATATATAAAAGAGAGAGAGAGAGAGAAGAGAGAGAGAGAGAGAGAGAGAGAGAGAAGCTATTCTAAGACATTAAAACACATGGCGTTCGATGGGCAGGAAGCCTTAACCGGGCTGTAACCGTAGACTGGCTGGAATAGACGTCTTATCCCGGGAGTACCATATAAGTACTGAAATCCTCATCAGACCCTATACTGATTTGTCATTCATCCTAACAAAAAAGAGAGATAAGATTTCATTAGAACGCTTTATAAAAGAAGGAAAAAAAATGAATAAAAGTTATCCGTTGAAGTGCAGATTTGACACTTAGGGAAAAATTTCGTAACGTTCATTCTGAACTGCGTTGGTATTCTAGTCGCAACTCGTAGCTTCTGAAGTTTAGAATTCCATGAACACTTGTGGAAGGAAGGAGGAAGTCAATATTCTCTCCTAGAACCGTGAAGTCTCTCCTCTCTCTCTCGCGGGTCTCTCTCTCTCTCTCTCTCACGCCCTCTTCCTGCAATAACAAACCAGGCGCACCTGAAGTCTCTACCTGCCACTTATGAAACGGCGGAATCTTGTTTATTCTTTCAGAAGTTTCTTGGGGTAGTTTTGTCTCATTTTAATTGAAGGCTGAGAGTCCCGACATCTCCGTCTTTCTCTTTCTTTCTTTAACTCCCGAAAGAAAACAAATCTTCTCGTGAAATCGGGAAAAAGGTGAAATGATATTTTCTTCCTCTCCTTCCCAGCCGCTCTTTGCCTTGTGTGCCTTGGCCTCTCGCAAAACGCCCCCCCCCCCCCCCCCCCCAACCGCCCCAAATCCTCAACCACCACCGTCCCCACTACTTTACCTGGGAATAATAAGAATGTTAAGCAGTCGTTTCCAACCGCAGATATTCGGTTCCACCTTCATTAATGCTGATTTCTTTTTAATTACATTGCACGGGGAGTACTTAGAGGAGAGGTAGCTAATTAATGCATATCTCTCGAGTGCCATTTCAATTCGCGGTCTCCATTCGGACCTGGTTACGGGCATTTTCGGAGTGTTTGAGGATAATTAAAGATTTTATATTGTTTAATTCTTTTGTTCTTAGTGTTGGAAGAACCACAAGAATTCTCTTTAATAAACGGCTATGAATATAATTAACGGTTTGCATCCGAGACGTCAACTCATCTTAGGAAGGCGATGATGTGGAGGTTCTACCAGAGACGGTCTCTTCTTAATTTACTTTTCCTTTGAGCCATATCAGGAATTAGACCATTAACGAGCGAGAGACAAAGAACAAAACGACCATCTTCCTCTTCCCCGACAGTGAAGAACAGAACAAGAATATAATTAAAGATAAGTGGAAAACACTAATTGAATAAAATGCACTATTCCGCTAGGCCTTCATTTTTAAAAACTTTGTAAAGTCTCGCTTGCAAGTGAGTGTTAATGAGTTATTTAAATCGAATACTGTGTTCAGTAAGCTAATAGGTAAAAAGTGTACTCACTAATGGTACCTATTTATCACAGCAGATCCAAATATTCTTACAATATGGTAATCGATTTGGAATCTATAGTCGCTACTTAAATATGCCTCTTTCAAGATCTTTCATCGTAAATAAACAAAAGATGCAAAGTTGGCCGTTCCGATATTTGTGCACGAAATACAAGGCAAAGTTCCTATAGAGTATATTATCTAATTTAGGAATAAGTAATGAGGTTCTTAATAATAGAACAATCCAGGGAATAGGAGCCTAAGGCAGAGGAGTCAGAACTACATAATATGCCTTTCCTTAGTAACGCTATGTAAAACGAAGATCAGTGTACACGACTCGAATCATAAGCATAAAATCAAGAGACCTAAGACAGCTTTAAAGGGCTGACTTATGACTTACAATGACCGTAAATACAGAATGGGCTCAGCAGGAACACATTCTATAAGAACCTTCCCTTACCTAAACCACCTAGGACGTAGCCTCCTTGGGGAGGGGGTGGCCTCTAGAGTCTAGACGTCTAGACCCTCTCTTCACCTAACCTAGGTAACACATTAAGTCCCATCCTCCAGACAACCGAGTTGGTTCAGAAGATCAACTTGATCAACGATAGGAAAATAATGTCAAGGTTTTAAAGGTATACCACAAATAAAGGGTGGATGTGTGAAAAGGGAGGACTGTTTTAGTTCTAGGATTCTGTGGCTGAAATTAAGAGAACCATCCGAGATGACTAATATTTGACTTAGATACAGCATAAAATAAAACTAAAGAGAAGTGTTTTATAAATTTTGCCTTACTGATGCAAGAGGGAAAGAAAGTGTACTGGGTGATATATATTCTTAATTTGGTGATCATGACTATAATTATATAGTTTGATGTTATAGTTAATGGGTCTAGAGTGCCAGGGCGTGATAGAGGGAAACACCTACTTCACAAGTATAAGAATAAGGGTCATAAGAAGACTCAGGAGAGTCAATGGTAAAGGAAAGAATGTTTAAGATTAATTGTTGGTAAAGAAGCATTAATTGGCGTTCAGGTATATCAAAGAGAGATGGAGGTACAGCTGATCATTAATGTGTTAGAACTCAAAGTGAATATTGTATTTCACCTGAGGAGAAAAATTCTAAATGTTGACATGAATGATATCAAGACAAGAGAATACAACAAGATGGAGGAGAGTACCAGATGGGAAGAGGGTGAGTGATGAGTGGGTTACGATCGAGACACGGAACAAGTAGGATCTAATAATGAGTTTGCAAAGTTCACGGGTTGATGGGCTGCTTTCCTGGCTGATAAAGATATAGCTGGACCACGCGATTTAAGAGCATCATCCTTAAAGAGGGATGTTTTAAGAGGAAAAATGCGGATGGTGGGATAATAAAATGAAGGGTTTGTGACGAAGAAAGAAGTATTTTGCTGAGAAAGACGAATGGTATACAAGACGACGTATTAAAATTCAAAAGGATGAAGAGGAAATTGAAGGAGGAATGAGAAAGGCTAATGTTGCTGAAATCTTTTGTGAGATGTGAGCAACGGTCCCGAGGAGGAGCGATTACTCCAAAAAGGACGTGAGTGCAGAGGGAAAGAGAGACTATTGACCGATGGTTATTCGAATAAAAGCTGCAAATGGACAGATTTCGTCTGAGGAAAATAGTCTTCGGCTGAAAACTGGCAGTTAAGAAATGTTACATCAGCCTAAAGGAGGGATGTGAAGGCGATTGTTGACGATGTAAAGAAGGTAATATATATTGTCTATAGCTGAAACATGAAAATTTATTCAGTGACGAAGGAATTATTAGCAAGATGTGTACGACGATGAGAATGTCCTAATGGTTAGCTTGGTTTTGCAAGAGATGTCTTGATAAGAAAAGGATTCAAAGGAACGGATGAAAGACTGTTGTCTCAAAAAAAAAAAAAAAAAAGAAAAGAAAAATGTAATAGAAGATTGTACTTATAGGGGCACAAATTTGTTTGGTCCACATTGTAAGCTACGAGGAAACATTTAATTGAGAAAATGATGACGATAACCGAAAGCTTCTCTAAGGAAAGAGTATGAGTAAATATTGATTGAGGGATGCATGATAAGGATATACTGTTGAGAGCTTTGGGGATGAATAAAGCTGATACGTGGGATATGTGATAAGGATGAAAAATGTTGAAGAGTTCTGAATATGAATAATGTAGATAGAACTTAGTTGAATGTGACCGCAATTTTTAATATTGAAGCGAGGGTTTTGTAAGAAAAGTTCAAATGGAAGAGTAAACTATAAAATTAGGCTTTTGACACGATTTTGTTATATGTTTAGTTACGTGATGTATGAAGCAAAGGAAAAAAACAAAAGACAGGTGAAAGTTTGAGAGTAAAAATGTTAAGACTCATAGCTACCAAACTACAGTATTGATTGGCAATAGCAATGAGGAGTTGCAGAGGCTACTGAATTAGTTTGTAAGTCTATGTGAGAAGAATTTAAAGCGAATATTAGCAGGAACAGTGTTATGAAAGCAATACAAACCAACTCAGAGATGAGCGATGCAGTATACGTTAAAATGCGGGTCAGTTTATAAAAACTTCTGTGTGTGTGTGTGTGTGTATGTGTGTGTGTCTAAAAGCTTAGCAATTTACATATGGAACAAAATAATAACAGATCATAATGAATGTTGCCGATTTGTAAAGCTCTTGAACATACAGAGATATAGAGACTATTTTGAATTGGAGGTACCTGTTATGTGAAAATGTTCACCATGTAAACGATAACAGTATTACTAACCAAGAATGAACGAAAAGAGATGCCATTGATTGATAAGCAAGATTCTTTTCAGTCTGATAACAATCTTACTCAACGTTTCTCATTGTTTCGTTTATTTTCTGCCCTTTTCCCTCGAATTTTTCAAATGTGATTATCACAATTTTGACAATACTTTCATAGTTAAGTATTAGGTTTTAAAATGTATTATATTCAGGCTGACTAATGAACCCGTAACCCGAACAAAGTCTCATCCAAAAGGACAGCGTCATGTTTACCTAATCTCAGATCTCATAAACATCCAGGACACCAAACCAACTTGCCCGACATATTGGCTCCCGTAAGGGGGTAGGCATTACTTAAGGTTCTTTGCAGCGTGCCTTCGTCCCCTAGCCGTAACCACTTTCACTCCTTATTTTACTGTACCTCCTTTCATAATATCCTGTTTCTTCCATCTTACTTTCCGCCCTCTCCCAACAATTGATCCATAGTGCAGCTGCGAGGTTCTCCTCCTTTTACACCTTTCAAACCTTGTACTCTCAATTTCCTTTTCAGCGCTGAATGACCTCATAGGTCCCAGTGCTTGGCCTTTGCCC
Source organism: Macrobrachium nipponense (assembly GCF_015104395.2). Classification (NCBI taxonomy): domain Eukaryota; kingdom Metazoa; phylum Arthropoda; class Malacostraca; order Decapoda; family Palaemonidae; genus Macrobrachium; species Macrobrachium nipponense. The sequence goes on from NC_061088.1 coordinate 69,622,577, forward strand.
TAAATACTATATTCAAATACTATATATATTCGACATACTGGCCGTCAAACGCGCGGGTTCTGTCGCTGTTTGATAGCTGGAAGACTAACTTATCGAAATCTGAGAGTTTATTGGTGAATTTTGTATTGCAAAAGTACGGCTTTCGATATTAGGCAATTAGTAAGACGGCGAAAAGGATTAAAAGGATTTCCACGGCGATTCAGCGCCAGTACTTTGCAGGAGAACGCAGTGCATTGCTTAAGGTGCACTGACGGCACTACCCCCCTACGGTTCTCGTGCCTGTAAAGCAGTTCTGTATCCGTAATAACGTCACTTCTATCGTCTTAATTTTGTAATCTATTTTGCACACGACCTTATACTAATGTGTCGACAGCCATTATTGGTAAGTTTGATCAAATACCAAGTCCCTGACTGAAACTACCATTCCTCTACATTTTACGTTTTATGATAAAATCACTTTGGCTCTACCATGTGTATTGGATATCCCCTAGGTGTCATTACTATCAACAGGGGAATCTGCTGACAGGAAGCTTATATGGAAAAGGTCACAATAATATATTTCCTACAGATGTCAACGTAGGGGACTTGTAATCGAGTCGTTGTTGCCTGATTCAGCTGCCTCTTTCAACTGGTTTTTGATTAACGGTATACAACATTACAAATACCTTTCCCACCTGAAAAGCATTCATAATTACACACACACACACACACACAAACACACACACACACACACACATATATATATATATATATTATATATATATATATATATATATATATAATATATATATGTATGTATGTAACAGATAGATAGTTAGACAAATAGATATCCAGCTGCGAGTATTAACATTCAAAAGACAATTAGAACACATGTACACGCATCTCACGAAGCTATAAGACTAATCATTTCACAGCTCCAGACGTGAATCTCTCTCCAATAATTGAGTAATTCAATCAAATCCGCTGTGGGACACCGTGCTCAATAAATGTTAAATGACATTTGACATTTACCTTTGATTAATTATTCACTCCTGATGATTAGTATCCTAAAGCAGAGTAATTCTATACCGATGCAATTAATTTGTAACATGCTAATTGAAACTGCATTAAATTTTCAAATCTATTCGAAAGTTTTTCTGTTTGAAAATTTGTTTCAAAGATCGGCACGAAAAGTCATGTGGTTCCAAGAGACCTTGCGCGATTACCCGATTCTCTCTATTACCCGATTCTCTCTATCTCTTTCTGTGTGTGTGTGTGTGCGTATGTGCGTGTTTGCGTGTGTCCGCGCACGCATAGATAGAAGTCCATTTTGAATTTAAACATAAGAGACGGTTTTTTAACTAAAAAAAAAAGAAGAAGAAGAAGAAGAAGAAGAAGAAGAAGAAAGAAAGAAAGAAAGAGAGAGAGAGAGAGAGAGAGAGAGAGAGAGAGAGAGAGAGTAGCTTGGTCTAACGATATGTTCTGGTGATGTCTGAAATTTTTAATCTGGGCTAATAAAGAGAGGTTTCATATTGCAATAAATAATTTCTTCCAATCAGGCGGAAAGTGATAGTTTTTTTTTTTTCTAATTAAATATCAATCTAAATCATACTAGAAAATAAACAGTATATCATGGGTGATAAAGAGCCCTTACACTCCTGTGATTTCCTAGAGGTATTTTCAATTCCAATTTCTTTCTCACTCCCTTATTCGCCCCGTTTGCGCTTGGCCTCAATGTAACCCACTGTCACTGACCCCCCGGCCCCCCACAAGTTCCTTGTTGGACCGGTGGTTTACGTGCTTGCCTACCGATTCGGTAGTCCCAAGTTCGATTCCCCACTCTGCCAATTTGGAATCAGAGGAATTTGTTTCTGGTAATTAAAAATTAATCTCTCGTTGTAATGTGGTTCGGATCCCACAATAAGCTGTAGGTCCCGTTGATAGATAACCAATTGGTTCCTAGCCACGTAAAAATATCTAATCCTTCGGGCCAGCTCTATAGAAGAGCTGTTAATCAGCTCACTGGTCTGGTTAAAGTAAGATATACTTAACTTTGTTTTTTTTTTCTTTTTTTTTTTTGCCACTTACCCCAGAGCCCTCAGCGCAAGTCTTTCTTGGAATATGAAAACCCAGCCATCCAGTGTTGTCCTTCAAGAAAGCCCAGTAGCACTTGCCTACTAGCATTGAGAAAAGATATTTTTTTGAGAAAAGATATTTTTTGAGTAAAATCATTTTTGACAATTATGGAAAGAACAATTAAGGTGCTAATATGTTGTTATTGCAGATATAGTGGCTTGCTGATATCTAACTTGCACTATCCTAACGATGGTGAGCACAGCTCGCTGAAATAAGACTCAAGCAAGTAAAATCAACACAAATTGGTAAAACAGAATCTATTTCATTCTAAGATTTGCCAGGCGGCTTGAAGTGATTTCTAAAATTACACTTTTCAAACTTTCAGAACAAATTTTATATATAGCATGCGCATAGCCCTACCTGATGTGCTTCTGGGGTCACACCAGCTCGAAAGGGGGAAACTACAAATGTTTGGGCCATTACTAGTTATGGAATGCTCTCAACTTCAATCACACCAGAAGAATCGAACTGTTTTTATTGTCCCTCTTTCAAACAAATGACTAACGCACAGAAGCCTTCTGCATACCACCAGGCAAGATGTAAGGTGACCAGTGGTTGCCATAGTAGGCTATTCAGTCTCATTTTAGGTGGAGTCACCTCATTCAGTGACAAGAAAATCGTGGCTCATAACAAGTGATGGTACTGACTAAGATAGGACAGATATGTAATTGTTTTCTGCCAGCCTGATGCGTCAAAGAACGTGCCTCTTCTTTCGAGGGGAGGTCCCTTGGCCTGGATTAAATTTAATGGCCTTCCATAAGGCAGTGGCAATGTTTTTTAGGACAAATGGTGAACAGCTTTTCACCCTCCATTCACAAAAGCACACGCTATATATGCACACATACACACACACAATCAGGCACACACATACAGTCACGCTCAGGCACTCAAAACCCACACACACATACATTCACATAAATATATGTAATTTTCTATTTTATCTATTTATTCATTTATTTATTTATTCATTTAAGTGTGTCCATCTCCCCTTGGGAGGGGGTGGCCTCCAAAGGTGTTAGCCTTCCGGATCTCAACAGCAATGATGGTGACGACGTTTATCAATGCCGTCATCATCATACCGTACGATTAATCATTATTATTTTTCCAACTGATATATTTAATAACACTGAGTACTTTGAGAGAGAGAGAGAGAGAGAGAGAGAGAGAGAGAGAGAGAGAGAGAGAAGAGAGAGAGAGAGCCATGGAAAACCTTTACTGTGTATATTTTAAGAGAAATGACACAACTGTCGAATAGAATTTAAGAGAATTTGCAAACCCATTGAGTTTCGAATCTGTTGTACGACCATTACCATTTCATAATCATCCGCATCTGAGAAGCAATTCCCAGAACGGGAATAAAGGGAGTCGGCAAAAACGCCAAAAACCAAACGACGATCCGTTATTGCAGCCGGGAATAAAATATGTAAATTCGCAAAACTTATCGCCAATTATGAATAATTACAGCACGAAAACGAATACCGGGATTATTAAAGTTTACTCTCCTTAAATGCTCATATTACATGCATACATTTATGTATGTATATATATAATATAAATGTATGTACGTTTTATGTACGTGTATGTATATATATTATATATATATATATATATATTATATATATATATATATATATATATATATAAAAGTGTAAGTTTGCGTGTATGTACGTGTATATACACACACACACACACAACACACACACACACATATATATATTATATATATATATATATATATATATATATATATATATAGAAGAGAGAGAGAGAGAGAGAGAGAGACGAGAGAGAGAGAGAGAGAAGAGAGAGAGAGATAGAGGAGGAGAGAGATAACTATCTTTCCTTTTTATGGCCTATTGTTCAACATAAAACTATATTTAACTTTCGTCTCTGCCATCTCTCCACAAGAAAAGGAAATAACAGCTGTTTATTTGTGTTAAAAACTGACGTGGAATCGCTATAATGGTAACAGTAGTAATAACAAAATGACATTTTAACATAATAGACGCAATCAATAAAATCATAATTATAATTAATAAAAATGGATCAGCTGCATTGCACGTAAAACATCTTAACCCAGAAAATGTATATTCGACACTAATTCCATTTCTATTTTCATGAAGAATAAAAACTCAAAATTCACTGATTCTATATTGCATCAGTCTATTGCAAAGAGCAAAATAACATTCAGTAATACCTGATCCACCAGGTTTTCTGGTTAATCTATTTTCCTTGTTCATAAAAAAAAGGGTACAGAGACACTGGTTACTAGACAAGCTTTCTTTTAAGATTTATATCAGCATGTGTTCGAAGATCGGCGACAATAAAGAAGAAATCTTCGCTATGCATTTTCATACAGGTCCATTTCATAACTTAATCAGTTATTCTATTTTATTTTCTACTCACAATTTTCCTCTCTCCGAGTCTTTAACAATTCTTCAGTAACCTTTTTTTTTTCGTATAGTGTTTTTACGTTGGATAGAACCAATGGTTATTCACCAACGGGACCAACGGCTTTACGTGACTTCCGAACCACGTCGAGAGCGTACTTCTATCACCAGAAATACACTTGTCTAACCCTCAGTGGAATGCCCGAGAATCGAACTCGCTGCCACCGAGGTGGCAGGCCGAGGCCATACCGATCACGCCACTGAGGCGCTTCACTTCTTCAGTAACCTTTTGCGATATCTTATGGATAGATAAGAGGAGAGCGAACGAATAACCTCGCTGGAGGAGGCAGAAAATCACAAGATATTTCCATTTTTTTTTCTTACCCAGTGAGAACAGAAACCGTATTCCCACCGAGTTCATTTTCAGTCACTAATATTCGAACGGGTCGAGAAGAAAATGACTTCAAGGGTAATGAAGACATAGGTGAATAAGCACTTGTTCCATGCAACGTAAAAACACCATACAACAAACAAACAAGAACAAAGTTACTGAAGAATTGTTAAAGACTTGGAGAGAGGAAATTGTGAGTAAAAAATAAAATAGAATAACTGATTAGGTTATGAAATGGACCTGCATGAAAATGCAGAGCGAGGATTTATTCTCTATTGTCGCCAATCTTCGAACACACACTGATATAATTCTTAAAAGAAATCTTGTCTAGTAACCAGTGTCTTTGTACCTTTTTCTCATGAACAGGAAAAATTCATCCAAGGATGAAAGAAAAATGACCAGTGTTATAATTAGCTTTACATTTTTCAGCAAGTCTGTCAACAGTAAGCCTTCTTATAAACTGGTCATCTTTACTACTGTAACCAAGAGAGAATCTTTCTGCATTATACTGACGAAGGAAACGAAATCTCCCCGACTTGCTTTGAATTCCAAAAGCACAGCCATTACGCATTGTCAAAGCCGTTTCCAGTCTGAGAGAACAGGAGTGTTGATAAACCACAGATCGTGGCAAATCATTAGTCAGAAGTAGCACGAATTCGTTCTTGTGCATTCAAGAGAATTGGGATATTAAGGCCACAGTCGAATAGTCCAGCGCCGTCGATAAAATATGTAAATATTTTATGTTGCTATAAGCATTATATGATAAAGCACTACTGCCTCCATTGTTATCATTATTTCTATTGCTATAGTAGATTTACATCAAGCGTGCATCTGATGTCTAGGCCAGTCCCTTTCGACGCTTCTGATTGGCTGTTGATAAGCCAATCACACGGCTGGAAACTCTCAGTCTCTCTCGAGAGTGATACTGTTGAAAGACGTATCCCTCAGGAGAGGTGGAACATACTTCCTGCCTATGTGAACTCTCGAGAGGGACAGAGTTTTCAGCCCTGTGATTGGCTTATCAACAGCCAATCAGGAGCGTCGTAAGGGACTAGGCTAGACATCAGATGCACGCTTGATGCAAATCTACTATAGCATTAACAGCATCGTAGTATTTTGATTAGCATTACTGTTGACAAATAACGATATTCAAAATGTTAATTAACCCACCCTGTAACTTCAGAGGAGATTAGTTCTTTCAAGCAAGCCTCTGGCATCCCAAAATAATATCATTTAGAATCTATCGCGAAAACATACGTTTTGGAAATGTTAGAAGCATTAAGGAAGCGGAGGTCAGCTGGAAAAATGGAAAACGACCGATTCTCATGTCCAGCTGCATTATTTCCAGATTTGACTTGTGAGCAATCGGAAACAAAACTTGAAAATCTTGACCAGAGGTCATCTATGCATTGTAGCGTACACACACACATACACACACACACACACATACACACACACACACACACAATATATATATATATAGTAAATAGATTCTTCTGTTAAAACAGTATACGTCTCAAGTATAAACGGCCCATTGAAACGCTCTTGTTTAAAACTAAGGACTCTATTTCGGTGGACTAACTTCCACCCTTATCAAGTAGTAAATGGCAGAAGAAGAAGCTTATATATATATGTAGTATGTATGTATATGTATATATATATATATATATATATATCTATATATATATATATATATATATATCATCAACTACGGTGACATGTGATTTATATAATCCTCAAACCCACAAGTGAAGAAATAACATCCAGGATGCAGGTCCTGGCCGGTTGTGACTTAAATTCCAAGCCATCGACGAAAGACTGATATATATATATGTGTATTTATATATACACATACATACATACAAATATATATAATCACAAACTACGCTGACATGTGATTTATATATTACTCAAAACCACAGGTGAAGAAATAACGTCCAAGACGCACGTCATGGCCGGTTTCGACCTAAATTCCAAGCATCGACGAAGGACGGATACACAGTGGCAGAAATTTATTAGACATATGCAATCGTAGGACACAAAACTTCAGATCTGACATGCAAGTGTAAGGGGGGGGGGTGGGGGGGGGGAGGAGCGACAGTATACTTGGCATGGGTCAGGTACTATGAAAAGCTTGTTCATTTTTCTGTACATATCAGCTACCTTTCTTGAAATCTAAACATTTTGCATATTTATTTTGAAATTATATGATCAAGTTTATAGATACCTTGACAAATATTCATATTACTACAGTAGATTTCTTTTATGACACTAAAATCAATTATATTTCTTCCCGGTGCATTATTACGAGAAGTAATAATAATAATAACAATACTAATAATAATAATATAATATATATATTATATATATATATGTATATATATATACTTACATACATATATATGTATATATATAGTATGGTATCTATACGTTATATATTAGAAGCAGTATAATGTTTTCTCCTCATGATGGATACTGTGATACAATGGCAAACAGAGCACAGCCAAGATTGGTCAAGAATTAACAAAAATAATGAAAATTCGGATAATAATAATAATAATAATAATAATAATAATAATAATAATAATAATAATAATAATAAAATAACTAACGCACAATCACACCCCTGTCAATAATAATAATAAAAAAAGAATCACCGAGCGAAACTTACGTTTGTATTTTCTTTTCGTTATTATGCCCATTTTTACACACGACCTATTTACACAGTGTTTTTCTCAGCTTACGATACCTCTCGCTATCATCTCCTGAAGGTGATCGCAGAAGCTACCGTAATCAAAGAACAGCATTTTATAATTTGATTTTCAAGTGGGAAAATATGCATATTACAAAAAAAAAAAAAATAAAAAAAAAAAAAAAATCGAATCACAAATACCACCTAAAGGATCTCAATAATAATAATTAATAAAATAATAATAATAATAATAATAATAATAATAATAAATAATAATAATAATAATAATAATAATAATAATAATATTTAGCATGAGTGAGAAGGAGGATCGAGGAAGTTCTCGATAACTTTCGTTTTTAATATATATTTCTAATGTATATTAACATTCACACCCTGTGAATATCCCACCAATAAAAATAAAAACAATCATACGAATAATAATACAAATAATTAGCTGATTAAATAAGATAAAAATCCCAAAAAAAATATTTCATAAAAACACCAACTTAAAACTAAATTTTTTTTTATTACAGGACCTTCTGTTTCTGTGTAATTTTGTTTTACTTTCTTTGCAATTTTCTTACATATTTACGAATCTTCATTCCCTGTTTCTTATTTAATAATAATAATAATAATAATAATAATAATAATAATAATAATAATAATAATAATAATAATAATAATAATAATAATAATAAACTAAGGAACCTCCGTAACGAAGCTATAATATTGACAATCAAAAGCCACAGTAGTGTTAAAATATATTATTGTACAATGGTAAAAATACAAGGAGAGACTTTCGGATACTGCTCCGTATCCCTCTTCAGTCCTCAGGACTGAAGAGGGATAAGGAGCAGTATCCGAAAGTCTCTCCTACATATAATATATAGTGTACAAAATGAATCCTATCACATCACCGTGATTCATATACAGGCATTAAACTACAAATGCCCATCATTATGTAATTCGCAATACCTCGTAATTAATATTTTCATATATGTTAACCGAAGGGGAATTTTTTAGTTGATAAGAAATTCGTTGGCTCATGAACTCAAACCACGGAAACCAAGAATTCAAGACGTACAGTGACGCGCTTTAACCCACAGGACCTTCGGTTAACATATATGAAAATATATTAATTCCGAGGAAGAGCGAATTAGATAATGAAGGACATTTGTAGGTTAATGCTTAATGTAATGTACACATATATATACACATAAATAAAACATACAATCGAAGATTATTTGGAAATTTTAGTACATTCATTAAGAAGCCTAAGAAAGACTTAGACGCAGAATAATCATTATTGAAGGGAAAACTGAATAAGTACATTTGATCTGAAGGCGCAGAAGGCAGGCACCAACACGAACGAAGTTAGAATAAACAAGTCAGTTATCTCTCTCTCTCTCTCTCTCTCTGACACGGAGGCATCCTAAAATTCTACTCGATTCCTCTTTTCTCGTTCCTAGATAATAATTATTTTTCTTTCTCTGGTTATTGCTGACCGGTAATTTGATAACTTAACTACTTTCTTTAGTCAATTTTCGCTTTCGATTCATAACCGGAGCTTTTTCTGCTAAGCTATTTTTCAGGATTTTCTTCGGTACCTTCCCTCGACTAACCAACCACACAGAAACAGACACAAGCAGTTTATAAGGTTGATGACAAAGGTAACTTGATATATTAGTTCCTGCGTGTGATTATATATATAATATATATATATATATATATCTATATATATATTATATATATATATAATAGTATCTATCTATATATATATATATATCATATATATATCATATATATATATATCATATATATATATATATATCTATATCTATATATGTAATATATATATATATCTATATATTATATATATATATATATATATATATATATATATATATATATATATATATATATATATATATATATATATGAGTAACTTGATCAAGAAACATATAAGACGTATTGATATGTATAAATAAAGGTAATGCCATGGAAGAAAATGAAAAAAAACGAGAACGGCCTCATCTCGTTTTTTTCATTTTCCTCCGTGGGATTCTATATATATATATATATATCATATATATTATATATATATATATATATATATATATATATATATATATATATATATATATATATATATTATATAGTGAGTGTTCGTTTGTGTGCGTGCGTGCGTTCGTTTGTGTATAAA
>NC_061088.1:69637367-69654867 GCF_015104395.2 Macrobrachium nipponense
GTGGCTTGTGAAACCATGCGCTATAAGGGTGCACGCATATTAACATAACGTACCCATGCGTACGGGTATATGAATTATGAATTATAAATACAACATACTTTACGGATGGTGTTACACACAGCACACACGCACACACATGCATACACACATAAATATTATATACCTATATATATATATATATATATACCTTATATATATATATATATATAATATATATATATATATATATATATAATATAAATAAATATATACACATTCCCCAAATAAGGAGCGGACAAAAAAAGAAAAAAAAAAAAGACTGGCGGTGCGTTCGTCCTTTAACTGCTGACTCAAGGATGAGTCTCTTGTTCGTAAAGTACTCGGGTTGACAGTTATTATAAATTTAAACAAATCCTACAGGAAATGATTTCACTTACTTTAGGAATTCGCTTCAAAGATACAAGTTTCCAGTTCCCAGAGAGAGAGAGAGAGAGAGAGAGAGAGAGAGAGAGAGAATTCCAGAAATATGCTGGTAAAACATTAAAAAAGAAATAAAGAAAGAGAGAGAGAGAGAGAGAGAGAGAGGAATTTCGAGCGGAAAAAAAAGAAAAGAGAGAGAGAGACGAGAGAGAGAGAGAGAGAATTCCAGAAATATGCTGGCAAACATTAAAAAATAAAAATGAGAGAGAGAGAGAGAGAGAGAGAGAGAGAGAGAGAGAGAGAGAGAATTCCAAAATTATGCTGGTAAACATTAAAAGAAATAAAAACGTCCACGGTGTAAAGAACCATTTAAAATGGAAGCCCTCCATAAATGAAAACTTTCCCCACTTAAGATATGAAGAGTTATAAACTCTTAACATTAACCTCATTTTGTAACATCACTGGAGCGCCGCATTTTCAACACTCCTCACCAACTTCAAAACATTTTAAACAGATGCGATAACCATACGTCCAACTCTGCTCTTTTAATCTACGCTTTGAACTATCGTGAGAGAGAAAGTGTTTTCATAGTACTTAATCTCCTAATGAGCGTACCTGTACCGTTAAAAATGACGGTAATATAGGTGAAAGTAACGGTAATATAAGAGAGGGTCGGACGGCAAGTACCTGTACCAGGGACGTTACCTGCTTACACAGTTCTTCTAATTAGAGTATCTGTACCGTTAAAAAACGATAATATAAGAGAAGGTCGGACGGCAAGTACCTGTACCAAAAACGTTACCTACTTTCACAGTACTTAATCTTCTAATTAGCGTACCTGTACTGTTGAAAGTAACGGTAATATAAGAGAGGGTCGGACGGCAAGTACCCGTACTAAGAACGTTACTAGCTTTCATAGTATTTAATCTTCTAATTAGCGTACCTGTACCGTTGAAAGTAACGGTAATATAAGAGAGGGTCGGACGGCAAGTACCCGTACAAGGGACATTACCATTCGGAATATCCGTTATTTTGTTGTTTTTCTTTTTTTTCTTTTTTTTTTAAAGCTGACCTCATGCCAGCACGGACGCTTGCTCATAGAACAGTTTGTAACTCGGAAACGCAGACCAAAAGGTACCATAAGTTTGTAACTTTTTAAATAAGGGTCAGTGGTGAGACAGCTTGCTTCGGGGCTACGTGACTGCTATCATAAAACTCATCACTAATTATCGTATATTATCTTTGTTATCCACAAAAAATAAAAGTACACGAATACACTGAGTTTTTTATATAGTATGATTCGACTGGCCAATTTCGCAAAGCAAATCTATGCTTGGGATTCAATACAGGCAGGTTTTCATCTCAGGCCAATAAAAAGAATATATATATATATATATATATATATAATATATATATATATATATATATATATATATATATATATATATATATATATATATAAGATAGATATATAGATAGATAGATAGATAGATAGATAGATAGCGGAAAAAAATACAGTGGAAACGCCAGAGAACCATAACTTACCTACAAAATGAATGACAGTATACATAATATTAAACCTGCATATAACGGTGCAAAAATTATGTAAGATTTGGTATGCTTATATGTACATTTACTTTCATAAATCACTATGCAGACTGAAGTAACAATTGATCTGTATCTAAGATTCACATAAAACTATATGGATCTTGACTACCACCCCTGGTGTACTGAACACCGAAATTAAGCGGTATCTAATGTGATCAGCATACTAATGTTAACCATGGTATAAAAGACCCAGTTACCATTCTGGCGGGGGATTGGGGGTGGGGGTGTGCGGGGGGGCAAGTAGGCATAATAATAATAAAAATATAAGCAGAGGGAAGCGAATTAAATCTAAGCAGGTTTGAATACCATGAAAATTGGGGAAAAAAAATGTATGAATTAAATATCGCTAAATATAAGAAAATCTTGACGTGAACACAAATGAATATGTGCGTAAATAACCAAACTTGTACGCATATGGAAGATCGAGTATGCTTGTGTGTACTTATCCATGCGTGTATGTGTATATATATAAATATATATAATATATATATATATATATATATATATATATGTATGTATGATTTATATATATTTATTATATGCATATTGTATATATATTATATATGTACGTCTTTATATATAAGTACATATTTTATAAAAAATTTTATATGACTCTTAAATGTAGAACAATTGTTACTTCAGTCTATATACATACATACATACATACACACACACACACACACACACACTGAATTAACGGTTATTCTACATTTGAGATTCGTATGAAAATTGTATAAAATTTCTTGTTTGACGTCGATTGGATACAATTTTTCGACTGAAACCTGCTTATTGATTTTATTAAGAGCATTAATGTGCCTGCTACACCGCGGATCGCCAGATCAGCGATGTTAAGCAACGTTCGCTCGAGTCGGACCAGGTTGGGTGACCTTCAATGAAATGCCGGACGTTGTTAACACAAATAGGGAGGGGGGATGGGTTTAGAGAGGGGGGATGGGTTTAGGGAAGGTGTTGCGCGGGGTTGGGGATGGGGGTGGGGGTGTGGTTTATGAAGGTGGTGGTGGGGGATGATTAGCAAACTCGCTAACCATTCTAAGGGGAAAGGGGGTTTTTAGTTTTAAATAAAATACATATACATATACGTACATATACACATATGCACACATACAGACATCATATATATATATATATATGTGTGTGTGTGTGTACACATACGTATATATATATATATTATATATATATATATATATATATATATATATATATATATATATATATATTATGTAAAACTAAAACCCTCATTTTCCCCTTAGAATGGGTAAACGGGGGTTTTAGTTTTACATATAATACTATATATCACATACGTATAAATACGGATATGTACGCACACACAGATATGTGTGTGTGTGTGTTGTATTTGTGGGCTGCCTCTACTTATTCATTAAGCGCTGAGCTTATAATGGCATGTGTAGTCGTTCGATCCCAGTCCCCTGCCCATCAGTCGACCCAAATTCGGATGGGCACCAACGTCAGTTGCGGTCAAGAAAAGGGTGTGGGGGCAAGGGCACCATCCCCAGTGACACAAAACTAATACATAAATTGCCTATTTTCACGAGCGAAATGACTTAGGAGGAAAACTCCCAATCCGGAGACCCGAAGACGACTAGACAGTGAGCCGATCTGGTTGCTTGGTTACGGGTAATTACAGTATAAAGGGTTGTTTACCTGCGGCCGCTTCCCTGACGGATCGTATTATCCGGGATCTCTGCACTGGAGGATGAAAAGGAGGGACTCTTCCTTCCTAATTGCGTTTTAATTGGAGATTGCCATAATGACCTCCTCTGTCAGAAACAAAGGAGGTCGGCGTCAACAACCAGGAACGAGCTTTTTGTCAATAAACACAGCGGGATTACTGAAAAGCTTTTCTCGGCCGAGGAAAGATGGATTGCCCCGGCTTGAAAATTGTGTAAATTTCATTAGGCTGAGTCTGGAGACCCAGAGAGCTTATCTTCACTTTCTATAACCGGCTGCTGACTCATTCCGGGTTTTCTCGTTTTATAAGCATGTAAGAATTCAAGTTTTTTCTTGTCCTGACTTTCTTTTCATTTAAACCCATTCCTCCCTTTCGTAACGAAACACGATAAATAGTAGACACATTTAACTTGCAGGAAACGCAATGATAATCTTACGTTACGCAAGACTATACCACAAGTTTTTCCATCAAAGTGCAAGTGGTCCATTATCATCCATTTAGATTTAATGCATTGTCGTAAACCATGTTGGTAACCTACTTGAGGTGCGTCCGTAACACAGCAAATCATGACATAAACACACGTCGGTAACTATCGTACACACATCACAAACATGTTGGATACAAGTTCACAAGTAATGCGTAGTCGTTAGCAAGTGCTTCGTAAGGTTATCCAGCATTGGCAAAAGATTCGATCTCTGGTTTGTTTCCAACCTGTTTGTGATATGGATGCGATAAGTTACCGACGTGCGTTTACGACATGTTTTATTGGAGTGTGAACACGCCTTACACTACGTCTCTTGAGTCCCCACCATAGGCAGCTGCCTATAAGAGTTCCTTCTCCTTGCAAGTATTTCCAAATTGCGTGTCATGTCAGGCACAATCTTGTTATAAACCTTGTTACACAAAATTAACTCAAAACCAGATTATAATTTATTTGTTTATTACTGGCCTACATACTGTTCTCAAATATTATAACAAGATTCCATAACCAGAATGGTTTGTTGTTTCATATGAAAATATAAATAACATAAAATAATGATTCCAAATAAATGGTAAAATAGGTATCTCAGCTTCACAGCGCAAATTTGCAGTGATATATTTGGTATAGTTCCAACCAGCTTTATAAATACTTCTTTCTTTACATTCTGCTACTATTTTCTTGCCAATCTGGGAAATTCTCTAAAATGTCAGAACTGATTAAAATATATTCCTGAAACAACACGTAGATGGTAAAATATTCTACGGTGGAAATCGAAAATAATTCAGTAACAAAGGCATTTCATGATAAAAAAATAAATGAATAAATAAATGTGTGGTTGTGTTAGTGGAGGTAGTTGGGGGAGGTTGGATAGCGTCGATCAATGAACGGAGGAGAAATAATATTGAATTTCCAGTACGTCTGTCTCTTGAGCTAAAGTAATGCAATAACTTTAAATACCTGGAAGACATAGCGAACCTTTGTTGTTGTCTCTTCTATCCTCTGCCTTTATCTTGGCAATGTATATCTAGCTATAAAACTTGACATTTGTTAGGCATAAGAGGTTTTATGCCTAATAACTTTCCTAACACAAGCACAGATCGGTAATATCGGCCTCGGCACTATCAACTCCGGAGACATAAATTATATACGGGTAATATTTTATTGAACATCAAGCTGAACCATGAATAAATAGTGTATTGGAAGATTCGTTCCATTCATCTTTATCTCTCAACCACTCCACTACAGATTATTCCCCTCCATATATATATATATATATATATATATATATATATATATATATATATATATATACACACACACACATATATATATATATATATATATATATATATATATATATATATATATATATATATCACACATATATATGTGTGCGTGTGTGTGTGTGTGTGTGTGTGTGTGTGTGTGTGACTGTGAAATATATTCTGTTAAAACGGAATTCCATCTCATGAAAGGAGACCATAAAAACGCCAAAATATAGCAAGTAAATATACTATATTTCAGAGACCAGCTGTCTCTCTTCAGGCAGGATTCATTACCTTCTTGAAGAGTAGAGATAGCTGGTCTATGAAATATAGCATTTACTTGCTACAATTTGGCGTTTTTATGGGCTTCTTTCATCAAATATGTATAATATATGCAGGCCAATAAAGTTGATAATCCTGTGCAAGGCAAGTCATTGGATCGAAATAATCTTCCAGTCTTCGTTAATGCATATTTTGAAATATGCTGTCGATGGCATCACAGTTCCAAGACCCATGGGAGATAACCAGAGTATTTATTATTAGTCATATTAGGAGGATTCTATCATTTATCTTTACACTAGCGCTGGTCTTAAAAGCAATTACTGACATATTCCAGTCGAGACGAGCATTAAAATTTTTTATGTGACTGAAGACGGCAGAATTTTGAAGTCAAAATCTCACTGGACGTCCTGCAGAATGATTCGAAGTGAAAAAGTTTAACCTGTGAATCTTACATTAGATTCATCAGTCTAGACGAGGGATTTTTCGTCTTGGAGATCAGGTATTTGTTGAATATTAACTACCGCTTTTTTCGATGATAAGTGAAAGATCTGGCTCAACTTTTTAATGCGGTTCAGGTATAGAACTTTTATTTTATGACATTCTCTGTAGATTTATCTCGCAAGGTACGATAGAAAATTTAGCTTGATTTGTGCAAGGATTTTTCACTCACGTGGCCTAGGTATTCTAAAGACCGTAGTTTTTGACGAATCAATTTAATTTTTAGATCTTGATATTCTAAAGGGCAAATACTAAAACCGCATGAAAATAATTCGCAGGCAAAATCTATTTCACCCAAAATATCATTGTGAGTGAAAAAGGTAATCTAGTAGGTACATTCAAACTTTATTTTTTTTTTATTAAACACTAAATTTATGTTCTAAGTTATTTCTAGTTACTAAGAAGTCTATAAAAGGAATTTTGTTGCCAGTTTTTAATTAGATTTTAAATTTGATATCTGGTACTAAGTTCTTTTTTTATTTAGTGAAACACTGATTAACATCTTCCTCACTAGGATTCTAGATAGTTAGAAAAATCGTCTGCCTGTCTTATCCACGTCACATCCTCAGATACTCGACTTGGAGGAGCGCTCATACCACGGCCATACTTTTGTTTGAAGAAAGTTCCGAAAGAAAATTGACTGTTAAACATAGTTCTACAAATTTTAGTATTTCATTCTAGGCGTTAGTTTCTTTGATGAAAACCGAAAAACATCTTTTGGGGACTTCGTCCTTGAGCACAGAATTAACCTAGACAATTGTTTAGAGTTCTTTAAAGGTATATGAAGTTCTTTGAACTTATAGCTAATGTCTTTTGAATGTTTTATGTCGGAATTAGGAAATTTGCCTAAAAAGGAGCGAGGAGGCCCACTAGCCACTCTAAAATTTTATAATTAATAGTTCCTGTACATGAAACCCAAATGATAATTCACCTCTCATAACAATAGCTAGAAAAACAAGTAAAAAATGCGCCGAAGTTTCTTCGGCGTAATCGAGTTTTCTGTTCAGGGTATTTGCTGTTTGAAACTCTCAACCACGGCCCATGAAACTTTCAGGAACTGGTGGCCTGTGTTGTTGGCACTTTAAACTTAAATGAAATAAAAACCACCGAGGCTAGTAGAGGGCTGCAAATGGGTATGTTTGATAGTTGGAGGGTAGATGAACAACATACCAATTTGCAGCCCTCTAGCCTCAGTAGTTTTTGAGTTCTGAGGGCGGACATAAAAAGTGCAGACGGACAGACAACGCCATCTCAGTAGTCTTCTTTGGCAGAAAACTAAAAATTGATATATATAGACGTGTTTAGCCGAGTCCTTTCACTTCAGATGAACTTTGCACTTGTAGTTCCTAAGGTTTTCCGCGCGAGTTCAAACCACAAGCTGGCTGAAACTTATTAACCAGTTCTTTCATTTAATTGCCAGCTATATTAACATTCATGTGTACCACTTAACAAGTAAATTACAAAGTGAGATATATATATATATATATATATAATATATATATATATATATATATATATATATATATAGTTTTTTAGGCGAACATCGAATTATTTCTCCGATAGATGATCTAACCGAGTAACCGTCCCAAGAACTCGGAAAGGGAACTACGAATCATTCATAACAAATCAATGAGTTAACATAATCCTTCCGAATTAAAGCGTATCATATTTTCCGCTTATTTGCTTCTCGGGGTATTTGGCTGATATCAGAGACTTTGAATCATTTAACAGCGTCTGATCGCTGTTGTTTCTTTTGATGTAATTCCGTCGGAGACTGGAATGACAACACATCTACAAAGGTTTCGACTGAACGTAATCCAGTCATCTAAAATACAAAGGACGGAAAGTCTGTGATACAGATATTAATATCTCGTGGCATCCAGCAACGGGGGAGAAAATAATGGAAGCCCGCTAAACGCACGCTTAAGATCTCCGGGTTCACAAGCACAAACAAAGAGAGAAAAAAAAAACGCGCAAAAATGAATTTCGACAATCAATCTGCCAATAGTCATCGAGAATAGACTTGGCCGCATCGAAACACCTGTCGCCTGAAACATTGAGAGAGGCAAAATGTCAATCGTTGCTGTTCATGTCCAGTTGGGCGTGATCGATTCGGGCTACCTTTGGGTGGTGTTACAACTCCCTAAAGGTCAGGCGCTTCTTAAATAGCATCGCCAGTCCTATGCTCGCTTCGACACACTAGCTATGTAAGCGCCGCCAGCAGCCGTTCTCTCAAGCAGTATTGCATGAATTATAATTCATGTGATATAATCCACGTTCCAATACGGAGAAACGAACCAGCCTATATACACAATATATATATATATATATATATATATATATTGTATATATATATAACTATATACATATATACATATATATATATATATAATATATATATATATATATATATGTATATATATATAAATATTTGTGTGTGCGTTTCAATGGATATTCAGACTGGAGATATCGAATACTAACTGAAGAAAAATATTTGTATAATGCATGCTAGTTCTGTGATTTACAATGAAAATTCAGACAGTTGGACGCCTTGAATTCTACTATCCAGCATACTGGGCGAAAGACAACATACAAGTTTAATGGGTAAACAATGAACGTAACAATACGTTAACACCGTCAAGAAGGTTACAAGAAGCGCCAGGCAATTCTCTCTCTCTCTCTCTCTCTCTCTCTCTCTCTCTCTCATTTTGGATAAGCCTTTTCGCTTGTCTTAACATTCAGCGTCCACTCTACCATTCTGTGAAGCTGTGAAGCTTAATATATATAGTATATTATATATGCGTATATAATATAATTTATTATTATTATATAATGATCATTATATAGTATATATATATATAGTATATTTTTGAATATATATCATATATATATATATAATATATATTATATTAATACATATATATACATTACTACATATATATACTATATAATAATATATATATATATATAATATATATTATATATATTATATAATATATTATTATTTATTATATACACACAGATATATTATAATATATATTGTAATATTATATATATATAATATAATATATATTATATATATAGGATAACCACATTCCCTTTCTCGAATTCTTCACAAATTTTGGATGCTCTTGTCACTAAAGTGCCTTAGTATATATATATATATATATATATATATATATATCATATATATCTATATATATATATATATATACACTATGAAAGTTTTGTCTAATAGTAAATGAATAAAGTAGTGCTGCATTTATCAAAGGATCTGGTCTGGTCCCCCCCTCCCTCCTCTAACCCCACCCGAAAAACCGCAGCCCCTGTCTTCTGTCTTTCGCTGTTGGAATCATAAATAATTAAAAGGGAACGCTGGCCGCAACACCAGCATTAACGACAAATGCCAGCGAACGCCTTCGACATAAATCTGAATTAGGGTGAAATGAGGAATTCTGAATATCAAAGTAGTACTACATCCCACTTCAGAAAATTAGAAGCCTGGAGGAGGCAAGACGGTGGAGAGGGATATTGTGAGGGGTTTCATAGATGTAGTTATTTCGTTTGTTGATTGATTCTACCTAATGACGGATCGTTTGCCAATCTTTAATTGAAGAGGTTTTGAATGACAATTTCATCAAATGTATCTTCGAAATACACAGCCTTCCATATATTATTATTATTATTATTATTATTATTATTATTATTATTATTATTATTATTATTTCAGTAGATGAAACCGAATCACATGGAACAAGCACACAGGGTTCATTGGCTTGGAATTCAAGCTTCTAAATAATGTTGGTTTCAACCTCCCACCGCAGACCCCACACTGCAGCGGTAAGTGATCATGATACAGAGCCCAGTGATTTTCAATCGGCATGGGAGAGACGCGAACCCACGACATCTGAGTGGCATGCCACGACACTAACCACTGTACCAGCGGAGCACAAAATATAGCCTGAAAACGAATAAATATTCAATTCTGGTACGGTGAAATCAAGTGATATTTTCTGCTATTCTCATACGGGGGATGCAAAGGATATTGGCATGTTTCTAATCCGATCTGAGGTAACGTCTATATATATATATTTCGTAATCAGAACAATGAGAAGACATCCGGTTGCATTTTATCAGCAGAACGACTCATTCTCTGGAACATCGATGACTTACTTTATATGACATATTTGTAGTTGTTTTGTCCTTGTTTTTCTTTTCTAAATAGGTGGGACCATCTATTCTGGGATTTGGTAGTTGAGGACATTCTAAACTTATTTCATTCAAATGCTAGAATATTTTCAGTCATAACATTAATATAGCAATAATAAAAACAGGTCTACTAGCTAAGGTCACTATTCACAAACATGGAGTGCCACTGTCATGAGAGAGTGCCACATAACAGCAACCAAGACATTATCAAACATGAACACTTATCGAAGCCAATAAAGCCAAGCTGTGGAATAATCGCCCTTCCGTTACCTCTGATTACTGTGGTCTTTGCATAAAGAGGTGGGTCTCTCTCTTGCCTCACCAATAGAGACCTATTATAGGTGGATCAATCTAGGCACGCTGTAATAAATTCCACAGTGCCTCTGTTGACCTATAAAATGGATCATGCGTCTGATAATGGTCGTCAAGATTGGGTCACAGGCAGGGAGCGCAAAATATTCCCTGCTAATTGGTGACTAATACCGTGTATATGTATATTATATTATATATATATATTATCTAATATTATATATAATTTATATAGATAATTAATATATATATAATATAATAATAATATACATTACATAAATTAATGCTGCCAAAATGCAATAAAGACATTCTATCGTAGATAATGTGTATTATAATGGGAGAGAAAAGTATATTTCTCACTTCCACCTCTAAAAGTCATTTAGACATTTTACGGCAATTATTTGCTCAATGCCACTCACAGGCCTGTAGATGCGGTGAACAAATGTGTAAACTAACCCACCTAAAATGGAAAATTAATTTTTTTGCAGTAATACTTCATGACATGTTCCTTTAGACATTAAAGAGTTCAAATCCATCAATAACTGAAAATCGACAATATCTCGAAAATCGGCCGTCGCCGCGCCCCTAAAGTACATATAGCCTTCAGACCATTCAGAAATATTTCCCATGAACTAAAAACAAAGGATTGTGAAAACCTGACGGCATTTAAAAGAAAACTAGAAATTTCTTGAAAAACCTTAAGGACTCAGAAGTAATTCAAAGGTATGAACCGAAGTTGATAGCGAAAGGGACCCATCCGATGAATCAATGAGGCCAGCATGGAATGCCTCAACAGTGCCACAATAATATACTGATGGTAGCGGTAGTAAAACTTCTTAAAACTAAATAAAAGCTTTCGAACCCTTCCCTGGGTTCATCTTCAGTTTTATAAAGTTCCACTACTGCTACCATCAGTATGTTATTTTAGACCTTTAAGAACGTTACTTGTGCCCTCGTAATTGAGATTTCTACCCGATGATGATGATGATGGTGATAAACTTCACAAGTGACTTTTATCATTTGATGAAATTAAGAAGAAAATATTGACTCCACTTCTGTGAACCATATTTCTTACATATAAGGTGACTATGTGAAAACGCATGGAATATAGTTTGTATTCCAAGCCTTGATGACGTTCTGTCAGGAGCTCATCACAATCAACTTCCAGAAACTTAATCTGCACCAGTATCCAGTCATCTGTGTGGATGTTCTGCTCTGATATTCGGAAATGGAGCCCTGCGACGGATTTCGAAAGTACTTTCCAGCGCATAGTAATAAAATCCAAGGCTCATCTCACGAGTCGGCTGTTATGTCTAAGCTTCAATATCCTGACATTGTTTGTCCTGTGCTTGTCGACAGCATTAACATCCCTCTCTCTCTCTCTCTCTCTCTCTCTCTCTCTCTCTCTCTCTCTCTCTCTCTCTCTCTCTTTCTCTCTAGATCTAACCCCCATTTTTTTCACCTCTGCAACATCATCATAATTTTTTCCGTTCCAGTTCTTTTGACTAGTTTGAAAACAAAGGAATCATCTGCTGAAAATGCATGGTGAAAAAAGAGGAAAAACAATGAATACAAAGAAAATTAGGAATTATATAAAAAAAAAAAACAATATCACCGCCAACGAACATGACAGGAACAAATCTGTATCGCAAGAGTATGGCCAGCTGTGAAAATGAGTCAAACCAGTTGCATCTCGAGCCCAGCTGACACAAGCAGAGAAGTGATGAGAATAAAAAAAAAAGGAACAACATTATAAGTTATAAACGCAGCAATGTCAAATAGGTGCAACAAAATCCCAGGCATCCGAGACATAAACGAAAAATATTACCAGAGAAAAAAAAAATAAATAAAAAAGGAGAGAAGTGAATTTCAGTTGTGAAAGGGACAAGAGCAAATACAGAACCATATGGATTAAATTTAGACATAGAACGGCCGACAATTCTAAAAAACAACGTATTGTGATAATTACCAACTGCAAAATTTAGCAATGACAGATGTCAAAGCATCTGGGCTAATCGAGACACGGGGGACAGATGACACTAAAAAATAAAAAAGAAAAAGAAAAGAAAAGAAAAGGAGGCACTAGCAAATATAGCAGTATGTCAGGTACTCGACAAAAAGAAAGAATGAGACTGATTAGAACAAATTAGCTGGAGTTACTAGCTATTAAGAAAAGTAGCAGTAGAAGGCGTGACACAATCCGGGGTAATTAAGAATGAGTAAAAATAATACATAATGGGATGAGAATCACCATGTGTAAGTGTAGCAGTAGCAGTATCTCGCCCACTACAATGGAAAGAATGAAAATTATGAAAATAAAAGAAGTGGGTGAGCAGCCAGTTGTAAAAGTAGCAATGAGAATGATGAAAAAAGAAGGCAAGGACAAATGAGAATGATGAGAAAAGAAGACAATGAACCAATGAGAATGATGAAAAAAGAAGACAATGAAACAAATAATGAGAATTGATGAAAAAATAAGAGTACAATGAACCAAATGAGAATGATGAAAAAAGAAGACCAATGAACCAAAATTGGAAGAATGATGAAACAAAGAAGACCAATGAACAAATAGAAGAATAATGAAAAAGAAGACAATGAAAACACAATGAAGAATGATAAAAAAAAGAAGACAATGAACACATGAGGAATGATTTAAATCAAGCAATGACAACGAAACACAATGAGAATGATCGAAAAAAAGACAATAACCAAATGAGAAATGATGAAATAGAAAAAATGAACAAATGAGAATGATGTAAAAAGAAGACATTGAACCAGTGAGAATAATGAAAAAAGAAGACAATGAACAAATGAGAATAATGAAAAAAGAAGACAATGAACAAATGAGAAGGATGTAAAAAAAAAAAGACAATGAACAAATGAGAATGATGAAAAAAGAAGACAATGAACAAATGAGAATGATGAAAAAAGAAGACAATGAACAAATGAGAATGATGAAAAAAGAAGACAATGAACCAATGAGAATGATGAAAAAAGAAGACAATGAACAAATGAGAATGATGTAAAAAGAAGACAATGAACAAAATGAGATAATGAAAAAAGAAGACAATGAACTATTGAGAGATGAAGGAAAAAAGAAGACAATGAACAAATGAGAATGGTGAAAAAAGAAGATAATGAACTAATGAGAATGATGAAAATAAAAGCCAATGAACCAATGAGAATGATGAAAAAAGAAGCCAATGAACAAATGAGAATGATGAAAAAAGAAGACAAGGAACAAATGAGAATGATGAAAAAAGAAGGCAATGAACAAATGAGAATGATGTAAAAAGAAGACAATGAACAAATGAGAATAATGAAAAAAGAAGACAATGAACAAATGAGAATGATGTAAAAAAGAAGACAATGAACAAATGAGAATAATGAAAAAAGAAGACAATGAACAAATGAGAAGGATGTAAAAAGAAGACAATGAACAAATGAGAATGATGAAAAAAGAAGACAATGAACAAATGAGAATAATGAAAAAAGAAGACAATGAACAAATGAGAATGATGAAAAAAGAAGACAAGGAACAAATGAGAATGATGAAAAAAGAAGCCAATGAACAAATGAGAATGATGAAAAAAGAAGACAATGAACAAATGAGAATGATGAAAAAAGAAGACAATGAACAAATGAGAATGATGAAAAAAGAAGCCAATGAACAAATGAGAATGATGAAAAAAGAAGACAATGAACAAATGAGAATGATGAAAAAAGAAGACAATGAACAAATGAGAATGATGAAAAAAGAAGACAATGAACAAATGAGAATAATGAAAAAAGAAGACAATGAAACAAATGAGAATAAGAAAAAGAAGACAATGAACCAAATGAGAAATAATGAAAAAAAGAATACAATGAACAAATGAGAATGATGAAAAAAGAAGACAATGAACAAATGAGAATGATGAAAAAAGAAGACAATGAACAAATAAGAATGATGAAAAAAGAAGCCAATGAACAAATGAGAATGATGAAAAAAGAAGACAATGAACAAATGAGAATGATGTAAAAAGAAGACAATGAACAAATGAGAATAATGAAAAAAGAAGACAATGAACAAATGAGAATGGTGAAAAAAGAAGACAATGAACAAATGAGAATAATGAAAAAAGAAGACAATGAACAAATGAGAATGGTGAAAAAAGAAGATAATGAACTAATGAGAATGATGAAAATAAAAGCCAATGAACCAATGAGAATGATGAAAAAAAAGAAGCAAATGAACAAATGAGAATGATGAAAAAAGAAGGACAAGGAAACAAAGAGAATGATGAAAAAAGAAGGCAAGGAACAAATGAGAATGATGAAAAAAGAAGACAATGAACAAATGAGAATGATGAAAAAAAAGACAAGGAACAAATGAGAATGATAAAAAAAGAAGACAAGGAACAAATGAGAATGATGAAAAAAAAAGACAAGGAACAAATGAGAATGATGAAAAAAGAAGTAGCGGAGGACATGCCAGTTGTAAAAGTAGCAACAGCAGGTGCAGCAGCATCCACGCTACGCGAGGAATAGTAAAATATATAATATATATATATATATATATATATATATATATATATATATATATATATATATATATATATATATATATATATATATATAAAGCAGCAGAGAAACTGTCATTTCAGTAGCAGCATTAGCAGGTGGATTAGCACCTCAGCCTTCGATACGAAGAAAGAACGAGAATGTTAATAAGAATAAAAAAAATAGCAATCGAGGAACTGCCAATTGCAAATGTAGAAACAGCAACATCTCGGCCAACTGAAGAAGAAAAGTAAAGGTTGAGAGAGAGAGAGAGACAGAGAGAGAGAGAGAGAGAGAGAGAGAGAGAGAAACAGGAGCACCAGAGACGCGACATTAGCTTTTGAAAAGTGCGGGGTACATCTGCCTACCTGGAGGGCATCCCCACTTTCTCCATCCTTCTTCTTCTCCTCCTACCCCTCCTCCTCTTCCTCCTCCTCCTCCCCCTCCTCCTCCAGAGAAGACGCCAAGAGTGATAATTATGGCGTGTTTACCTTAATGTTTGTAATCACCTCAGCCGTGTCTCTGGCGATGCATAAACATTACCGGAGGAAGAAAGCTATAAAGAATGTTATAACTACCGCTTAGGAATGTCACATTAAATTCACATTAGAGGCGACGGTGGGTGATGTGACTGGGCCCCCGAATATTTTATGGCAGCGTCAGCTTCAGACCAAGAGGTTTTCAATGGGGTGTCTCATCTTTTGACGATTATTGGGCTTCTTTGGCTGGAAATCATTCGGGCATCTGTTTATAATCCCCAAAAATGATAATAGTCGTTATCATTTCCTATACCACACTTGCTGATACTGTTAAAAATAGCTACAATTCTTTAGTTTCAGCTTCATGTGCAAAATTATTATTATTATTATTATTTTATAACATTGTATGCAAGGTTCCAAAGGAGAAAAGGGAGCAGGAACAGGTCTTGTGAATTTGAAATTGCTCTCAATACGAGCATGAAAGAATATATATATATATATATATATATATATATATATATATATATATATATATATATATATATTAAATATATACATACATATATAGTCTAAACATATATGTGTGTATACATACATACATACCTACATACACACACACACACACACACACACACATATATATACTATATATATATATATATATATATATATATATATATATATATATATATATATATATATATAAGTATTCTAAGATGTAAAGTTATTGCTCCTTTTCTGAGTAAGCCTCATTCTTTTTCCTTCTCTTTCCTTCTTTTGTTTCCCCTGGTCTTGGACTAGAATCAGGTATTACGTTCCGCCCCGTCGGCCTCTGCATTAAAAAAAAATCCTCACATACACAGAATCTGTATGGGAAATATTTGCAGATGTAATAGATATGGCACTCTTACAGCAACCAATAAAATAGTGCCGTTGCAATCATCATCATCATTATTGAAGACTTAATAGTAATTTTTATCGGTGTTTTTCTTAATACTACCATTATTATTATTAATATTATTATTATTATTATTATTATTATTATTTAGTAGTAGTAGTAGTAGTAGTAGTATATTGGAAGGACACCCTCTTTCAAATAAGTATTATTAATCTTTCAATAACTTATTATTATTATCATTATTTTTATTATTATTATTATTATTATTATTATTATTATTTTTTTTTTTTTTTTTTTTTTTTTTTTTGCTCTATCACAGTCCTCTAATTCGACTGGGTGGTATTTATAGTGTGGGGTTCCGGTTTGCATCCTGCCTCCTTAGGAGTCCATCACTTTTCTTACTATGTGCGCCGTTTCTAGGATCACACTCTTCTGCATGAGTCCTGGAGCTACTTCAGCCTCTAGCTAGATTCCTTTTCAGGGATCTTGGGATCGTGCCCACAGTGCTCCTATGATTATGGGTACGATTTCCACTGGCATATCCCATATCCTTCTTATTTCTATTTTCAGATCTTGATACTTATCCATTTTTTCCTCTCTTTTCTCTTTCAACTCTGGTGTCCCATGGTATTGCGACATCAATGAGTGATAATTTCTTCTTGACTTTGTCAATCAACGTCACGTCTGGTCTGTTTGCACGTATCACCCTATCCGTTCTGATACCATAGTCCCAGAGGATCTTTGCCTGATCGTTTTCTATCACTCCCTCAGGTTGGTGCTCGTGCCACTTATTACTGCAAGGTAGCTGATGTTTCTTGC
>NC_061088.1:69659867-69692367 GCF_015104395.2 Macrobrachium nipponense
TTTACTTTTCCTAAAATTTAACCTCCCACGTCCGTCTCTTCTTTCACATATTTGCCCTCGGCCTCTAATTTCACGTTCGTCTTTCACATCCGATTCAGCAAACACCTCTCAGGCCGGATTCAAAAACTATGAATGTTAAATGCCTCTAAAATTGTCCTGGCCATTTTTAGAAACTTTGAGCTCTCTCTCTCTCTCTCTCTCTCTCTCTCTCTCTCTCTCTCTCTGAGTTCCTCTATTTCATTTGACGTTAATTAAAGTCAACCTCTCTTGTCCATCAGCACTCGTCTTTTTCGAATTACTTTCAACTTGTCTTTGGGGGGATCACATTCAAATGGCTGAAGATTCTTGTGTTCAGAAATAAGCGCTCCATCTCACCGTAGCGATTTCTCTCCCTCGACTCATATGGTCATCCCCGTAGGGGGGGGTGGGGGGGTGGGGAGGTAGTGCCGTCAATGCGCCTTATTCGGTGCAATGTAGGCATTACTTGAGGTTCTTTGCAGCGTCCCTTCGGCCCCTAGCTGCACTTACATTCCTTTTACTGTACCTCCTTTCATATTATCTTCCTTCCATCTTACTTTCCACCCTTTCCAGTAATTGATTTATAGTGCAACTGCGAGGCTTTCTTCCTGTTACACCTTTCAGACCTTTTCACTGTCAATTTCCGTTTCAGCGCTGAATGGCCTTAGTTGCCCCAGTGCTTTGCATTAGGCCTAAACCCTATAAATTAACCAATGAATCAATCATATGGTCATCCTATATTCTGACCTACCTGTCATACGAATACAGATCATATTTTGGATCCTTACTTAAGTTTCTCCTTTAAATAAAAGAGCAGATAATAAAAGTATGAGACAATTTCCTCCATTCTACAGGTGATCTTTAACCACGCTTTAAGAGGGCTATATGTTGTGTGTACGTGTTTGTGTTTGTGTTTTACCCCGGGTTCTATTTCGGCTGTTGTTTGTGAAATTCACATCAGGATTCTCAATCTGGGGTCCATACGAGGATTTTAAGGCGTGCTTGAATGGCAGACGAAAATGCTTTCAAGACTACTATTGAGAGAGAGAGAGAGAGAGAGAGAGAGAGAGAGAATAGTTACATCCATATTATATTAAAAGGAATTTCAAGTAACTGGTAATAATATCCACTGCAGCACTGTCAAGTTCGATTTTGCCTTGGCTTATCAAATCTAGATTCAATGTTGAGTCATTGGAGAGAGAGAGAGAGAGAGAGAGAGAGAGAGAGAGAGAGAGAGAGGAGGTTAAGTAACCGTTTTGATGCCTCCGGTGGTAATAGGTGAGGCAAAAGGTTAGTTAGGAGCGCTGCTTTTTAGAGACTGTGGGCCCTTTATTCTCAAGAGGAACACGTGACGCTCATCAGACAGCGCCCGTCAGCCTCCGTGTCATCCTTAAGGGTGTCATCCTTAAGGAAGAAGGTCTGCCACTTTCTTCTTCCCCCTCTCCCTCTTGCCACACTGCCCCATTCTCTTCCACATTTTCCTGGGTCTTTTTAGTGTTCTGTAAAGGAAAACTATAGGGATGGCTTTGTCTGTCCGTCCGCACTTTTTCTGTCCGACCTCAGATCTTAAAAAAAAAAAAAAAAACTACTGAGGCTAGAGGGCTGCAAATTGGTATGTTGATTATCTACCCTCCAATCACCAACCATACCAAATTACATCCCTCTAGCCTCAGCAGTTTTTATTTAATTGAAGGTTAAATTTAGCCATATGACAGCCCACCGCCGAGCCGTGGCTGAAAGTGTCATGGACCGCGGCTCATACAGTATTATACGCTGTCCAGAAGCTTCGGTGCATTTTTTACTTGTCATTTATGAAAATATTTTTTTTAGATGGCAAGGGAAGTTTATTCCTTTGGCCGGGGTTACATTTCAGTTTCAGGCAATGCATTCTTGTATGAAGTTTCTCGCATTTCTTCCATTCTTTCCAACCAATAGTTCAACGACGTCGTCTAAAGATTCAAGTACATTTGTGACTGCAAACGTATATATGTGTATGTGTGCGTGCATATATATATATATATATATATATATATATATAGATATATATATATATATATATATATATATTATATATATTTATATATATATATATATTTATATTTATTTATAATATCCTATAATATATGTATGTATATATGTATATATATACATATATATATATATATATATCTATATATATATATATATATATATATATATATATATATATATATATATATATAATCGTATTATTTCTTCAGTGCGGCTCACACTTTATATGTAGCAATTGGCTTCCTAATTGGATAGATGTAGAGTATTTCAGGGACAGGAAATACTGAAGAGGAAAAACTGCGAATGCAGAACAAAATAATTCCTCTGGATCCTCACTTTACTCAGATTAAGAATAAATCATTAAATGCAAATTTATCCCAGAACTCTACTACCTAGTAGTTTCTGGTAGTACTAAAATAACTGCCCTGACAATACCAAGCGTTGTTGAAGCACGTAACAAACCATAGCAGCCAGGTGCAAGCTGCAATGGGGGATAATGAAATTTTAAACCAAGCTCATTAAGAGTAAGTATTTTGTATTATATAGAAACGACGGAGAAAGGGCAGAAGGAGAAAATCATATACGTCCTTTTTTTTTAAGCGATAGCTATAATTCTACAGTATAAAAATTCGATAAAACGTCCTTTGAAACTAAAGATGAGTTTACACCAGGCTTCACCCCACGCTGCATGCGTAAGGCTCATCACCAACTCCTCCCAAATTCTTGTTAGCCCCGCCTACTGGACTGCACATTGGGGTGAGTTAGTGGTGTGGCATGACTCCTGATGAGCAGTCCAGTAGGCGGGGCTAACAAGAATTTAGGAGGAGTTGGTGATGATTCTTATGCATGCAGCGTGGGGTGAAGCCTAGTGTAAACTCACCTTATCACAAAGAGTTGGATAAAAACAATCATTAGGTATCGCTAATTTAGAAGTCCTTTGACCCGTATACCTACACTAGCCCGACACTGAATACATTGTCGTAAATTAAGAACAATTCAACGTAAAACGGTGGTAAAAAGTATATTATTCTCCAAGCATTTTAAATTGCAAAAACTATATCAAAGTTATTCATTACGAGCATAATCAAAGTCGGCCTTCTTTCTCTCTCTCTCTCTCTCTCTCTCTCTCTCTCTCTCTCTCTCTCTCTCTCTCTCTCTACCATAAACTTGAAAAACATTTTTAACAGCAATCTTAGAACATATCGGACTCCTCTTTCAAGCTAAAGGCTGAAAATACAAACATTTCTTTCTTATGGGATTAAGCAGGGCGATGTAACCTTTAACTGTTTTAACATCACAATCTATTTCTTGCAAGAACAACAAATAGCACAATAAAAAGTACAATGCTCAGCTAACTTTTTTGTGACTAAAAGAGGCGAGAAAACGCATCGCAAACAAAAACAAATGAAACGTGAACCCACTTGAGGATAAATGATTATTTATCTACGAATTTACATCAAACAGAAAAAAGGGAAAATTAACACACATACCATTTTTTTAACGTCAACCAACCATCAAGAACAGAAAGGTGAAACAACAACAATAAAACAATCCACATATGGGAATGAAGGAACAAGAAATACATTGTTAGTATGCTTACATTGTATCGTATTCAAATCAGACCTACACCAAAGGTATGGTTTATTAACGATAAGACAGGGAAATACATTTTTAATTGATCTGATATTAAAAGAAAGAAAAAAAACTTCAAGACAAACGGAGCATGAAGCAGGGATCCGGTAAAACTCAGAGAGAGAGAGAGAGAGAGAGAGAGAGAGAGAATAAAAAAACCGAAAATCGAAAAGTAGAGAGCGCCCGACGCTTTTAGCCCAACCCAGCGTGAAACAGTCGCTTAAAAGAAATTGCAAAGTCCTCCTTCTGTTCCACTAACTCAGCAAAAGGCAAATCAATCTTTCGAATCAACTGCAAATGAATGGGGAGTGAAACGGATTTTTCGCAGGAACATAAAAAAAAGAGAGAAAAAAAAAGAGAGAGAAAAAGAGAAAAGTGGGCGGGAGAGAGTGTTGGGGAAGCGTTTTTCTGCTGTGTCGGAGAACGATGTGGTGAATGCAATTGAGAGGAGGGGGAAGGGGGGAAGGGGGATGGGTGGGAGGAAGGGGTGAGGGTGGTGGGGGTGGAGAAGAGGTGGAAGCAAGGAACAGCCGGTGGAGAAAAACAGGGAATTGAGAAGGCAGAATTTAATGCTAAGCATTTGCTCTCTCTCTCTCTCTCTCTCTCTCTCTCTCTCTCTCTGAATTTAAAACGCATCTATCTTATATAAATGCATCTCTTTCTGCGAACTGAAAAAGTTTTGCATTACTCTCTCTCTGAATTTAAAACGCATTTATCTTATATAAATGCATCTCTTTCTACGAACTGAAAAAGCTTTTGCATCTCTCTCTCTCTCTCTCTTCTCTAGAACTTTATCTTTCCCTGTCTCTCTGTCTCCTTTTCCATCATGCTTCATAAAAACACTGGGATAACATTTTGATATAAAATGCTGATCTTTTTTCTACCATGAAATTGAGAAAAAATTAAATTAAAAAAAGTCTTCGTTCAGTTTCTTCTTCTTCTTCTTCACCCCCCCCTCTCTCTCTCTCTCTCTCTCTCTCTCTCTCTCTCTTTCTCTCTCTCTAAGAAGTGAGAATTCGGTTTTATGCTAAGAATTTCATTGGTCTTCAAGTACATGAAACAACAAAAGTTAGTTTTATCTCTCTCTCTCTCTCTCTCTCTCTCTCTCTCTCTCTCTCTCTCTCTCTCCAAACACTCAACGGAGATATATATGCAAAATAAGAGTAATTAAAACACAGTAAATTTTTTCCCCTCTTTCTAATCACCTTATAATTGCTGCAAATGACACTTAACACGTAATAAAAAACTTTCCACCCGAACCTTTTTTTTTTTACATATCTGAATTTATTTGAATGCAAATATATGCATTAGAAAGGGCAATCCAGAATATCTCTCTCATTTTCAAGCTAATTCTATTTTATGGGTAGTACAATCACTGTTTCCTCATACGCACGTTCTACACCAACGGGGAAAGAGTCCATCGGAAGACTGAAACGAGAATTTGATCCACAGAAAGAGGTGTAAATGATCAAACGAACAATGACATAAGTTATAACGGAGATAAACAAATAGATCTTCGGTATTTCTATTTACCATTCCCTTTTTTCCCTTTGGGAAGCGGTGTCAAAAAGGTATGGTATTCTTAGCAGGTTTCCCAGTAACTCTTGATCCAATCTGAGGTTGGTAGCCATACTACCCATTTACAGCTGGGCGTTCGCTGGGTCCACGGGCCAAGCAAAGCGAGCAGAGCGCTGAACCACTCAATTCCGTCTCCAAAATGTGGGCAGTGGGGTTGCTAACGCTACACCAATATTATTATTATTATTATTATTATTGCAAAAACATGTACATGGAACAAGGGTAACGTGACAAAAATTTGCAGAGTACGTCGGCACAGAACAGAAATTCCAGATTCGAATCAGTAGGACTTCACGTAAGCAGACTTCTTGAAATAAAAACATTCACAAATTTCAATACATAGCTATAGCCCGGTATATTGAAAGCAGTTCTGGGCTATAATAAAACGCGCACACAACATTAGAAACCACAGCAATTGTAAAAAAAGAAAAAAAAAGAAAAGAAAAACAAATCTGCTTCAATAGTTTGAACCGAACCATCTCGGTTTTTGATCAACCATCCACAAAATTTCAATGGAATCCGTCAAAGATATTTACAGATATCGTGCTGACGGATAAACAAAACAGACAGATGCGAGCGAGCGCATAATCTTCGTTACGCATCGCTGATGGCTGCATCAAATTAAACTTATACTAAATATATTTTGCAATGCAATGTGCAATACAATACTGTGCAAGTGCAATATCATACACGACATATTACTGAGTGCAATACAATACAATACAACATTTAACTGAATATGATATCAGCTAAATTACTGTAGTAGATGCAGTTTAATTTCATTTCTAATGTTACGTAGGGCATTCCACGTTATTGGTCAGGTATGGAAGGTGAAAGCATTCAGAGGCCTTCTTTATTGTGGAAAAAAATTAAGTACATCTTAGTTTAACCAGACCACTGAGCTGATTAACAGCTCTCCTAGGGCTGGCCCGAAGGATTAGATATTTTTACGTGGTTAAGAACCAATTGGTCACCTAACAACGGAACTTACAGTTTCTTGTGGGATCCGAACCACATTATAACGAGAAATGAATTTCTATCACCAGAAATAAATTCATCCGATTACGGGTTGGCCGAGCCGAGAATCAATCTTCGGACCACCGGATTGGTAGCCGAGCGCGAAAACCACTCGTCAAACGAGGAACTTTCTTTGTTGTGGAAAATAAATTAACTTCTAATACCGTGTTTATTCTCCCGTTTACACTTCAGGTCCAGGATTAAGCCTAAAAGTTGACCGTCGTCTCTTTCATGAACTTACGACAAACCTTTACCAATCTGGCACTTGCTTGCATTAACGATGCCACCAATAATAGTCCCACTCAGGGCTACATGATGAACAAGTATCATCCCTCATTCTCATTCATTTTCATCCACAACTGAGAAAATCTGAAAACGAAGAAAAGGAACAAACCCTCAGTCGAAATGCAAATGAATATCACGCGGTAATTACAGCTACAGCTTCCTCTTGACCTGTGCATGCATGCAACCTGAATTCTGCAAAGCACTCAACGATTACAACCTCCAGTCGACTCTCAGTCCAGATGCTAACCCACGAAGCGATGGTCAGTGCTGGTCTGTTTAATGTTTTCCTTTTCATATCTTCATTCTTAGGGAAAATAGTCCATTCCAGATGGCGCAATAGTAACGAATATTCACATACTGTTTTCAATTTCTTTAACCGAATAAATCAGCAGTCTTAAATGAATATCCGGTCAGTTTTAAAGCACATACTATCAAGTCTGTGGGTGTATCTATAAAACGTTCCGACTGTTGACTAACTGTAATTATCTAATGACGACATTATCATCACAAACACGTCACAAAGAACGAACGCGAGTACAAACAAAGCATACTGTACCTAATCAAAATGCAAATGATATCAGGAAACTTGCCATTAGTGACCTAACCGTACAGCCACACACATCAATCATAAAAAGTAAGTACAAAACAGAGCGTCTCACTTCTGATCCTCACAACCAACTCCATCACAATACAGTCTTATTAGCCTTGGTCTAAAATGCTGTACTCATTTATGCATAATTATAGACTCATGCAAAACGAAAAAGCTCATTTATACTCCTGGAGCCAATCCAACTTAGATGAGGTTTGCAAGCAATCTACGCACAGTGAACATAAATCTCGTCTGGGGAACCTTCACATGGGTGCGCGAAAAACTTCTATGTAAGATCCAGGTCCTTAAATGGTAACTTACCTAAGATATGTTTCAGATCTTCGTAATTCCTGAATTTGAAATGAATTTGAGAGACATTAATGCCACGTACACAAAAGCGCTCAAACATTTCTAGTGGGATTTCTGCTGTACTAGCACTATAAGTAACGTTCCACTTTCAGTGTAGCAGTAG
Source organism: Macrobrachium nipponense (assembly GCF_015104395.2). Taxonomy (NCBI): domain Eukaryota; kingdom Metazoa; phylum Arthropoda; class Malacostraca; order Decapoda; family Palaemonidae; genus Macrobrachium; species Macrobrachium nipponense. The sequence goes on from NC_061088.1 coordinate 69,667,490, forward strand.
TGATAATAAAACTGATATTGAACCTCTTAAGATCAGGATTACTGGCGAAACTAACTTTATAAGTAAACGTTCCACTTATAAAACTTCTACTACAAGTAGCAGTGGGTGATAATAAAACTGATTTTGAGCCTCTTGGCAACATCAGGATACTGGTAGAACTAACTTTACTACTACTACTTCCAACGAAAATATAGCAGGGGTAGTAGTAATAACTGAGCTAACACTGCACGTCTTTGCCACGACCGCACAAGTACTTCTTCTGCTAGCACTACTAGGATCATCATCATTATATTATCATTAATAAGAGTAGTATTACTTTTAGTAATAACAATAACAGTAGCTGGAGTTCTATCGTGGCAGTAATAGCAGAAGTGCAGCATAACACATTTATGGAAGTATTCCTCAAATAAAACACCCTCCAATCTAATTTATCTACATAATAGGAGCTAGAACTTCAGTGACAACCACATAGAAACCATCGATAGTGCTTCTATTTCACTTCCAACAGCAACAACAACTATAATAATAATAATAATAATAATAATAATAATAATAATAATAATAATAATAATAATAATAATAATAATAATAATAATAATAATAATAATAATATGTCGAGCCAAAAGCCAGCTATGATTTTCCTTGCTTTTCAGCAAATCATTAAACAAATGAAATACCTATAAATGGCTTTTAGAAAATGTAATTTGGGATTTTTCTACTTTTACAAAATTAATTACCAAGACTTTCAAATGAGCTCGACTACTGTTGATGTTAGGCTACTTGGAATAATAACCCCACAAAGACCTCATCGATTCTACAAAAAAGTCACAAGTTAAATGCTTGATGATGAAAGGAAGAAAGAGCCAAGAAACAACCAACGAGAAAATAACACAACAACTCCAAACCAGCTTGAAAGTGGATTTGAATCGACGCCCTTTACCATCCCCTCAAGGTCGAGTTGGTATCATCATCATCATCCAAAGTGACTCTCATTTTTCCTTTTGTTGTGTGTGTTTTTTTCATAATATTACCCGTAAAGGTGTAGTGAAAAATTCTTTTATCATTGTATAAAAATATTTGTAATGTGCATGTGAAGAATGGCTTGATTAAAAAAAGCATACTTGTCTCTGTCAACGAAGTTGGACCGATGCGCTGCATTTTTATGTTTCTTTCTTTGCGTGTTTGTTCATCGTTCCAAGAGATTTTTCAGAGTTTTAGAATCAATTTGTGGAATTTATGAGACATGGAAATGCGATGAATTTTGAAAGGGTTCTAGATCCGGACGGGTATACCATTTTTTTATTTTTTTTTTATTTTAGGAAGGATGGTGGTGAGTGAGGCATAAGGACCTCTCATTGCATTTTACTTCTAGTTTTAGTGGTTTGTTTGTTTGCTTGTTTGTATGGTGCTTTTACGTTGCATGGAACCAGTTGTTATCCAGCAACGGGACCAACGGCTTTACGGACTTCCGAACCATGTCGAGAGTGAACTTCTGTCACCAGAAATAAACATCTCTCACCACTCAATGGAATGCCCTAGAATAAAACTCGCGGCCACCGAGGTGGCAGGCCAAGACCATACCGATCACGCCACCGACAATAACAATTCTTAGAAAGCTATTGAGATCGTGAAAATAAATTTTAGTAATGTATATGAATATATATGCGAGTTTAACTATAATCCTTCACCAGGATATATTTATTAGATAATTAGAAACTTCCTGGATGTTCCAGTGGAGGAGGAGGGGTATGAAAATAGAAATTGCTACAGCCATAATAAGAGAGAGAGAGAGAGAGAGAGAGAGAGAGAGAGAGAGAGAGAGAGAGAGAGAGGTACATTGCGAGTAGCAATGGGTCACATTGAGGTTGGAGAACTAAAATGTCAGTGAATTTCCAAAATAATTAAGGATTATCTAATGATACATTTAAAAGTGTCTACTCTGTCACTTGGAAATAATCGTAATTCTGCAGAGCGATCAGATTTCAGAGGATAACTCTAACCGTAGTGAACGTCTAGTATGTAGCTTAAATTTCAATGAATGTTGAGAGAGAGAGAGAGAGAGAGAGAGAGAGAGGAGAGAGAGAGAGAGAGAGAGGGAACACTATAAACACTAGAAAACCTATTAGTTAATACTCCTAAGGGATTGACTTGGGAGACGACAATAAATTGGAAATTTTCAATAAACTCGATTTCCACTTTATTGATGCTGACCTTCAAGCAACCTTGAAGACGAGGAAATTGCTATACTGCTTTCATCGATTAAGATGAAACCTATAAAATGAAAACTTCATTAAACTTATTTTTTTACCCTTGGAATAAACTTCACTGACTTCTTTCTGCTACTGTTGCGTGAACCCTCAACATATTTGAAATTCTTTTGGCTTACAGAATGTGCCAAGACGCATACAGGACATTGATTCCAAAAATATCCAACTGTGTTTCTATCATTATGAATACAAATCACACACACATACACGCACTTGCATTATCACACGCTCACACACTCACACACACATATATATAAGTAAATATATATGTGTACATATATATATATATATATATATATATATATATATATATTATATATACCAATATATGTGTGTGTGTGTGTGTGTGTGTGTGTGTGATTTGTATTCATAATGATAGAAACACAGTTGGAAATTTTTGGAATCAATGTCCTGTATGTACTCCTGCAGCTCTCCGGTATTTTTTTTTTTTTTTCATTTTTGCTTTTTTTTTCACAGGAGAGTTCTTCATAAACTTTTTCACTATGTCTTGGTTTGCAGTTTAGTATCTTGTTTCATTAATGATATGTAGTATGTATTGTATTGTATTGTATGTATGTATGTTGTTATGTATGTATATAATAAATATATATATATTAATCTATATATATATTAATATACATATATATACCTATAAATATGTGTGTGTGCCCTTGTGTTCATATATGTGCGTGTATGTGTGTGTTATTTATATTCATAATAACAGGAAACTCAGTTGGAGATGTTTTCTCTCATATATATATATATATATATATATATATATATATATATATATATATATACATACATACATATCATACATACATACATACATACATACATACATACATACATTAATAAACAAGTTACTAAACTGCAAACCAAGACATAGTGAAAAAGTTTAAAAAGAACTTTCCTGTGAGGAAAAAAAATAGCAAAAATAAAAAAAAAAATAAAAACCACCGGAGAGCTGCAGGAATACAAGTAAACTCCCTAAAAATCCCTCCTTCCGAAAGCGATACATTTAACAAACGCAGCAAAACAAGAGCTGAAAGCCGTATCGCCTGAAAGGAAGCATAACACCAGACAGCTCGAGGAATCGATACGCTTCTCCGAAAAGGAACTTTTCAACTCCATTTGTGTTTACATATTTCAAAGCATCACTTTCTTTTTTTTTCCCCATCTCGTCAGCTACACCTCCTCCCTTAGTTTCTTTTGGCGTTGGGTGCTCTAGCTATCGACAGCTGACGACGAAGGACGATTCTTAGTAACCATCAAAGCTCTTTTCTCTCTCTCTCTCTCTCTCTCTTCTCTCTCTCTCTCTCTCGGGGAAAATCTAACCTCACTATTATTGATATTCATGGCGGTTCAGATGACTCCTTGAACAACATTGGTTCTTGTTATTTAGCATCTGAATTATCAGCCAAAAATGGCTGAAATGTTACCCGCGAGAGAACGAATGTAAGAGAGAGGAGCGAGAATGGAGAGAGAGAGAGAGAGAGAGAGAGAAAACTGTGGTGAGAAGGATCAGGCAAGGCTCGTTGGGTGAGGAGGCAAGAGCGAGGGTGGGCATGACTGAGAAGGAGGAGGATTTTGGGAGAGCGGCGTCGCACTGACATGCCCGGAGGTCCTTCATTGCTTATTCAGCGCTACATGTTTCTCGTAATTAGAAGCCTCCACCAATCACGCTTTGAATAATTCTTTCGCCCTCACTACTACCAGCCTTTATACACGGAGCGTCTTCAATGAATGATCACCGAGTGAATTAAGCTAAGCATGCGATAGATTAAAAGCTCAAAGGTGGGTCTCCAACCCTAAAGGGGAGGTAGAATACACTTGGGAGGCGGGGGCGGGGCGGGGGGTTAGGTAGGTAGGTAGGTAGGAAATCCCGTGTAAAGAAGAGGCGGAGGGAGACGTAACAGGACTAAAGGTGGGAGGAGACGGAGGGAGAAAAGGAGGGGGTTCAAGAAAGTTCAAGTGCATAGAGGTATAAGATGCTAGTTGTAAACACAAACCTCGGGATACCTTGAGATTATCTGATGTGGGTTCAACAGGATTCCAACAGTGGGTCATGCGATCTCTACCACGAGGTCTGTCTGGTTAGCACTCTCTCTCTCTCTCTCTCTCTCTCTCTCTCAGACCGACACACACGCCTTTTGTACATACACGTAAAATACGATTATAATATTTTGCCCGTGTTAAAATTGTGATCTCAAATTCATACATTTCATGGAAAGACTTTAAGCTTTTCAAATAATCCCTAAATTTCTCCAGTCTTTTGCCTGTTTTCATTTCTTCGTATCTTTCACAATACTTGGTGCAATTTTTCCATATAATATACCAGCATCTCAACTTTCTGATGCTTTGTTTTAGTCAAGTTATGTTGACCCTTAACAACATTGAAAGCTGTACTGTACTGTACTTGCCTTTACCCAAATTCTTGTCATGTTTCTGTTCTGGTCACTTCAAAAGAAGCTGGTTATGATTCATGGAACACAGGTGAAGACAGAGCGCCACATTCAACAGCCAATGCTATGATAAACTTTTCAAACCTCCCGACCCTTGACAACTTAGCTTTCACACAGTATCTGTGGGAATGTTTATATTACGAGTTTTAACGCATATGTGATGAAGAATAGGCCTTTTCATTCGGCTACCATTTTTTTTATCATTATCTCGATAGTCTCAGAATCCACCCATATCTATACAAAGAAAGATACCATCACTGGTTGGGCAGCAGAACTTGACTTTAAATACCCCAGTCAACAACCCGAGCCTCCTCCACCGGCCCCCTCCCATCCCCCAATAAACACCGCCCCCCCCCCCCCCCGCCCGAAATTACTTGATTCGCATTCAGATCCAATTCCAAATAGGAAAGATTCTTCCTTGGTTGGTAACCCGGAACTCCATATCATTTCACTTAAATCCAACACTGCCTTTTTGAGTTATCTCGTGGACAACAAACAACAAATGGACACACAGCCTCTGTGCAACATCTTTGGCGGAGGTAACTATTCTCTATTAATAAACGTGTCTTACTCCGAAGCGTCTTATATATGACAATGTATTTTAAAAACTAATTCCATGGTTGTTAGCATTTGACAATATGAAAACTCTTTAAGCTATATTCTTTCCAAACTAAATATATAAATACTTTCATGTAATAATCTTAGAAAAATAATCTTAAAAATTTATTGAAAAGTTACCGTTGTATTTGTTTCACAGCATTTACGATATCTGCACACACACAAATATTGTGTCTATGTAAAACACATGCAATATTTATATATAAGATATATATATATATATATATATATATATATATATATATATGTATATATATATATATATATATATATATATATATATATATATATATAGATATAAACTATAATCTCTTTTGCCTAATCGAGGGTGACTATAGAGATAAAAAAAGACAAAAAAGCACTAGTACTTTAATCTTTAAATTGGCTGAATCAAAGATGAACCCCATGTGGAGAAATACATATATTTTCAATAATGTTAAAGTACAAAATCTCTATTATAGAAGGAATGATGATAAAGCTGTGAAGTGATATTTTGCACAATGAGTGATGAAAATTGTCATTATTTCATTGTCTTGTACTTATTTGCCTACCTTTATGTTGCTAATCATTCTAAGCACATGCAAGTGCTTTCAAGGTAGATTTAGGGATACACAGAATATTATAGAAAAATGACAACATTCATCTGCAATAGACTAACCAAGGGAACCTTTAATTAAAGAAAGTCTCTTGTTTGTACACACATATATATGCTCAGAATTGTTATGCCAGTTCTCAGAGAGAGAGAGAGAGAGAGAGAGAGAGAGAGAGAGAGAGAGAGAGACTCTGAGTACTAAGAAACACAATCATAGGTTTCCCAAAGGTACAGGGAGTCGTACCACTATCACTCGACTGTAAAGAATGATCCCAATCTACAATTATGACTTTGAAGGAGAAGATTCTCTTCGCACAATTGTGTCTGCCACGGGATAATCAATTCCGTTTCATTTATTCCTCAAAGGCGAGGTTTGTTTATTATTAATAGTCAAGTGGCACGCTATTAATAACGGCCTTTTGGAAATTCTCTGGGCTCCCGTGCTATCTGATGACCTCTCGGGAGATGCAAAGAATGAGTACTCCAGCACTTGTGAATAAGTTTAAGGGTACAAGCAAGACATGCCATTTTTAACGGCAATAAGAACGTCTGTACCATAACAAGCGAGCTATTTATACGCTAGGTATCTTATATTCTAGGGTCCTGATGATGCAGTAGGCGATGGGATACTTACTCGCATTTTGAAATACTTCTTTTCAGATAATGAAGTTTATATATTGGTATATTTAGTAACGATATATACATACATACATATATATTATATATATATATATAGTAATCTAGAATATATATATATATATATAGATATATATATAAAATATTATATATAAGATTAGATAGATATATATATATCTATATATATATAGATATATATATATATATATATATTATATAGATATAGATATATCTATATAATATATAGATATATATATAAATATATATATATCTATATATATATAGATATTTATCTATATTCTAATATATAGTAGATGTATATATATATAGATGTGTATAATATATATTAATATATATATATATATTATTATATAGAATGTATATATTCATTAGATATATAAATATATATATATATATATATATATAATATATATATCGTATTATAATATAGATAATCTAATATATATATTTATTCTATATATATCATCATATATCTAGTATATCTATAGTATAATATATAAATATATATTATAAATATATATTAGTATTTATCTATATCATATATATATAGATATATATATATCTATATTTATTATATATATATTATATTTATAAATAATTATGATATATATATATATATATATATATAATATATAGTAAATATAAATATATATATAATATATATATAATATGATATATATGTATATATATATATATATATATATATATATATATATAGTATGTAATATATATATATATATAATATAATTATATATATATATATCTATATATATATATATATATATATATATATATATATATGTATATATATATATATATATATATATATATATATATATATATATATATATATATATATATATATATATATATATATAACCCTGGGGAAACGTTTGCAGTTCGTTACATCTAAAACTTCACTAAGACAAACTACAATTACAATCTGACTTACAAGAAAAAAAAACATGTATAACCGGTGGCTATTAATCTGTTATCGTTGTATATCCGTCTCGTTTTTATCCGCGTAATCTCATTTCATTCCTCACGTCTTTAAAATGGGCATTTAACTACATCTTCCCAGCACGTGTACACTTTCTAAAATTATGCATGTGATAGCGTCACTCTATCAGTTGAACAAGATACAGGGGTGGTTTAATAAGCATATAAAATTTCATTAAAAAGCTGGAGTTGGAGAAAATAAGATTTGGAGGATCCACAGGGATATAAATAATTAAGAGAGTCTGCTAAAACATTCAGTCAACTGATATTGTATTATGAACTTACGGTAGGGAACATTTCCTTTCCTTAGTTAGACAGAAAAGGTCAAGAGAACTAAATGCAAAAACATTTCTTTTTTTTTTTTTGGTCAAAAACATGAAAAGTAGTTGGAATTAAATAATCCAGAGTTGGAAGATGCAATTTCAACATGTTACTCGCCAACGTTTTAATATTGTTGTGGATTTTACGGTGTCTTTACAAGCTAACTAAATATAATAAATAAGGAAACATGACGACTGAAATATGAAAACATAAAAAGGATTTTATGGGTGATTTTATCTTTTTTTATCAGTCTTTGTATATGTTACAGTAAGACTGGGTTTCACGAAATCCCTGAACATTTCAAAGAGTTCGTGTAAACACCAATTTAATCCCATTTAATCCCAGAGGGGCTAGTGCTAAACGCGGAGAAACGGTGATTCATCAACACTGCGGTTTCGCCGTGTTTAGTACTAGCCCATCGCGGATCAAATGTTCCCAAGTGAATTGGTGATTACACGGATTCTCTGAAATGTTCAGGGATTTTATTAAGAGCCTAGCAAGTTTATCCACATTAAAGTTACTTTGTTCAGTATTACCTATATTGGAACTTTGAATTGTGATGGCGTAAGTTGGGCGATTTCTTCATTAAATTTCTATTCATGGCATCTATAAACATCCAAGTTCAAACTGACAACAAAAATCCTTTGCACTTTTCAGATGCCCTAGGGTTTCGTTCGATGGTTAATTATCCTAAATCCAACTTTTAAAGTAAAAAAAATTAATAAATTAAAAAGAAATTCAAATTCTTATCTTCATACATTTCAAAATCATTTACTGAAGCAAAACAAGTATCATTTCAAACATATGTTTGCCTGCATAAAAAGTATGCGACCTGGGATATTTAGATGAAGAAATACATAATATACATAATTATTTTAAAAAGTCAGGTTATGAAACTCAGCCCATCAGTAAGAAGAAGAAGAAAAAAAGAAGACTGTAATGACGTCAGTTCTCTTATGCAAGAAAGTAATTTTTTTTTGTCTACCTCAAACCAGTCATGAAAAGGTGCTTGAGTAATAGCAATATCAGAAGAGTGTACAGTAATATACACAGTAATAAAGTTTGAGTATCCCAAGATATATTATGTCCAAACCATGCACTTACATTATACCACTAATACCTGCAACAAATAAAATACAGAAGAGACTAATATCTTAAAAAAAAAAAACATTATACAGATTCTGTCAGAAGAGGCGATACAACAGTTGAACTATTTCAAAAAATAGAAAACAAACGTGGCAGCTAATATAAAGAATGCTGAAATTAGAAAAATAGTAAAAACCATCATAATTCTTTTTTTGAACAGAACATCTGTAATTTTCATAAGTGTTTGAGGGTACAATTGAAATCTCATTCAGAATATATCCAAAAATTGATAAGAAAGATAGACAACTCCCCGTAATATACTGCTTATAATTACATTTTTAAATATATTTATGTACGACTCTCGCAGTACGAACTGACTTTTCAGTAATAACATCTTGAACTAAAGTTGCCAGTTTGGGATTCTTTATTTTCCACATCTTTTTATTTCTTTGACTACGAACACATTTTATTTATATCTGTAAGAGTAAAGAATATTCCCTTCCGAAAGCCAAACAAAATCCCCACTATCTAAATCTTTTACTGGACTTCCTTTATTATTACTATGAAAATAATACGGGAAGTGTGTTTTTCAACTTCATATAACAAATGACGATCCTAAAAGAACGCAGGCTTTCACTACAGGATGGCCTCTCTCTCTCTCTCTCTCTCTCTCTCTCTCTCTCTCTCTCTCTCTCTAACCAAAGCATGTCAGAATTTCAAGCATTCAGCAATATTCAAAAATAACTCCATCATTGTGTAAAGGTGTCACGCATAAAATCTCTTACGTTCTTACGTTCAACTTAGCAACAATATACTGAGGACTCCAAGCTCTTCATCTTCCTCTTTACTTGGACGCGAGCGCGCACGCACGCACTTACGCACGCGCTCGCACACGCACACATATCATATACAGCATATGTATGTGCGCGTATTTATGTATGAATTCATACACACATATATATGTATTATATAAATAATATCCGGTTATACTGCTTTCAACATAATGAACAATTCCAAACGAGCACGACTAAGCGAAGGTGATAACGACTCATCATCACCCGTGGTTATTATTTGAGCCTCTAGTTACCTTTTTGCGATATTATTGACTCCTGCCACCCAGAGTGAACTGTGCGGTTGGGAGTGTGTTAAAATTTCTCCTATTTATCCTCTACCGCACAGGGATTCCATTAGCGTGATCGGGCGGGCGAGTCCTCCGGCAACGGGAGAAGCCAGCCGGTTCTAGTCGCTACGTCCGCTGAACCCAAGTGCAAAAACCAGTCTCGCCGAGCGGCGCGGGTTACGCCCCGACTGCGGGACCTACGTCAGTTGCCGCTCTAGGTGGGCCTTGAACCCGGGTTAAGCGAGATTGGTATCTAAGCCGCGTTGAAACCTCCGATGAATGACCAAACAAAACGGCGTCTTTTCTGCGCTCCGTCTCAATATATTCGTGAAAAATGCAGATAAGATGATTCTTAACTTAATAACCATTAAGGATCCGGCGTCCCAGAGACGCTGATGGACTCGACGAGGCTCCGGGATGAAAGAGAACGCCGAGGAACGACGAGAATCGAGAGAGAGTCCTCAAGAGTGATTTTTGAAGGTGTTGGGCAGAGAAACAGCGAGGGGGCGGGGCGGGGCGGCGGGTACAGTCTTGTTACCTGTCACTACGCCTTCTGACACCCGCCTGGGGAGCCTCCAAGCCAACAGGTGGAGGAGGAGTAGGCGTTCTCCCAACCCCTGCCTCAGAGGAAGGGGAGTGAGAGAGAGAGAGAGAGAGAGAGAGAGAGAGAGACGGTTTTTGTGGGGAGATGCTGCGGAGAACTGGGAGAGAGAAGAGATGGAAGGGTGGTGGAGGGGATTCTGAAATAGGAACCGAAGATTCTGCAGAGAGAGAGAGAGAGAGAGAGAGAGAGAGAGAGAGAGAGAGAGAGAGAGAGAGAGAGAGAGAGAGAGAGATGAATGCAATGAAACTTATGTACAGGGAAGAAAGGTCGCACCAGAGTAGTATGATTATAAGCAAATAGAACCTATGCATGGTAAGCGTATTTGCTGTTAGACTCGAAAGCAAATGTATTTTATCCCTGCATAATTGTGTTCGAGATTATACATGAAATAATAAACATATTATAATAAATAAACTCTAAAAAGCAATTAAGGAATCCCATGTATGTACTGAACCATGAAACAGGCATGGGGCAGGGGACCAAATAAACACTATTACTTTTGGCATCTTTAGCAAGGAAACAGGCCAATGCTTCAATTTACGTTATATTCAAAAATAAACTCTAAAAAGCAATTAAGGAATTCCATGTATATACTGAACAATGTAAAGAGACATAGGTAAGGACTAAATAAACAATAAACACAATAACATTAACGGCCTTAGCAAGAACATGCAAATACCTCAAGGTCGTATCGCTAACATATAATGCGGACTGATGGATAACGCTCGAAATAAGATACTAATAATATTCATTATCATGGTCATCACCATCGCCTGCAGCGGTGCGTGACGCAAAGGGGTTCTGTGAAACTCCGCTATTCATGACATGCCTGTGCTTTATCTTTTACGAATCTCCACTCATGTCCAGCATTTCATTCTCACGGTTTTCATTTAAATAAGTCTGGGTTACCCAAATCGTTTGGTGGACTTGTTGGTACTTTTTTGTCGAAGTCTTCCAGAGGTTGTGCATATGACATACACTGATACACAAGCATATATATATATATATGTATATAATATATATATATATATATATATATATATATCTATATATATATATACATATATATATATAAATATATATGGAATAGATATATATGATATATATATATATATATATATATATATATATATATATTATATATTTATATATATATATATATATAAATATACACACAGTTATTATTATTACAACTGCTATTACTCTTAACTTAGCTAGCAACACCTAGATGATGCTGTATATAAATATGCAAAGAATGTTTCGAAAAAAAAGGATGCTTAGTATAATTCCAAAATCATCGATGGGATTAGCCTATGCATTAAATAGGTAGGCTATGACTCACTCTCTAGCGTGAATATTTTAAGTATATCGGGTAAGTGGTATATCATGAAAAATATATATACAACCTTAAATACATTTATAATTGAAATATAGCTTATGTATAAAAGTAATCGAGAAGTAAAAAGGTCATGTGGCTGCTTTAGATACATATACATCAGGTGAATGGGCCAGCAGATTCTATATGTATATGCGTGGTTGATGAATGTAACGGTGCATTAGATATACTATTCACAACATATTTAAAAAGAGAATATAATTCTTAAATCGTATTTCAGTCCCTCAGCAAAGTTTATTCCGTATTTAACTGCAAAGAAATATTACAAAAACTGATTTTCACTCATTTTTTTTTCAAATGTGACAGTCTAAGGCGCAAAGTCCCATGGAAGCAATTATTAAAAAAAGACAATGATGAAATAACAAAGAAAATTATCTATAAAGGATCACTGGGATTATAAGATAAGAAATGTATACCTTAGAAATAAGAGAATTCAGTCTGAGATTCGCACGATATAGCATTTAACATCAATATAAAACTTATGTGATGGTGTGATGATAGAAATCCACAAAAAATAATTAAACTATTTTTTTTTTCATGCAAGAGTGTGCTCGTTGAAACAGCGCACATGCTAGTAAGAAAGTGATGGACTCATATAGAGGCAGGATGCATCCCGGAACCCCACACTATGAATACACCCAGTCGAATTGGAGGACTGTGATAAACAAAAAACTATATTATTATTATTATTATTATTATTATTATTATTATTATTATTATTATTATTATTATTAAGTGTTTACAAAATATATCACCATTAATTTCACTGTACAAAACGAACCACATTGTGTCCTTTTCGAGATTACAAATTGGTTGGTGAAAATATATTTCACTTCATTGGCGTATCTAAAGGAATTTATGCCCTGAGAACTGGAATGTCCTTCAAAAATTAATTATTTTCATAATAAAAAGACAAAGTATAACAAAATTATGGTGTTTCGGAGACATTAACGTGAATAATAATAATAATAATAATAATAATAATAATAATAATAATAATAATAATAATAATAATAATAATAATGTCATCAAATCTATGGATTTTACTAACGGACAAAATTTTTAAAAACTTTATTTTGCTACATCTATATAATAATATAGTTATGATACACTCACAAAAAAGGTGTTTGCTCCTCATACCATCGCTACACATATTGGCAATATACTATAGTAATAAAATCTGAGTGGATCTTTCTTGCTTGTTCCCCCTGGGTGGGGGCGGAGTAGGTAGGAGATTGGGAGGATAGGGGAGACATGTCACATCCATCTTCATCCTGCAAACCTGTTTGTCCGCCCGGTGTGGGGCGAGGTAGTTGGAGATCAGGAAGGTGGAGGAGACATGACACATCAACCCTCCTCCTCCAAACCTATTTGTCCGCCCTGGGTGGAGCAGGGGTAGGTAGGGGTTCGGGAGGATAGGGAAGACATGTCACATCCACCCACCTCCTCCAAACCTATTTGTCCGCCCTGGTGTGGGGCGGGGTAGGTAGGAGATCGGGAAGGTAGAGGAGGCATGGTACATCCACCCTCCTTCTGCAAACCTATTTGTCTGTTCCGGGTGTGGGGTGGGATAGGTATGAGTTTGGGAAGGTTGAAGAGACATGGTACATCCACCCTCCTCCTGCAAACCTATTTGTCTGCCCTGGTGTGGGGTGGGGTAGGTAGGAGATAGGGAAGGTAAAGGAAACATGGTACATCCACCCTCCTCCTGCAAACCTGTTTGTCTGTCCCGGGTGTGGGGCGGGGTAGGTAGGAGTTTGGGAAGGTAGAAGAGACATGGTACATCCAACCTCCACCTGCAAACCTATTTGTCCGTCCTGGGTGTGGGGCGGGGTAGGTAGGAGATCAGGAAGGTAGAGGAGACATGTCACGTCCACCCACCTCCTCCAAACCTATTTGTCCGCCCTGGTGTGGGGCGGGGTAGGTAGGAGATCGGGAAGGTAGAAGAGACATGGTACATCCACCCTCCTCCTGCAAACCTGTTTGTCCATCCTGGGTGGGGGCGGGGTAGGTGGGGGATCGGGAGGGTAGGGGGTGAGATGATGGGCAGCACCGGGTTCCAACACAGCGTAGCGCGCGCCATCAGCTCGTAGGATAATAAATAACAGAAAAGAACTTCAGACAACTTGAACTAAAACAGATAGGACACGAGCTCTCATCACTGTTTATCATTAAAACCTGACCCTCAGGTGAAAATACAGGGTGTACATAAAGTCCCATTACCATTACAAGTATTTATTGCTCAGAATGGTACTGGGACTTTATGGACACCCTGTATGATCTTTTTTTACCTGTAAAACGAAAGATTCTTTCGTCTATTTTTAGTTAAGTTTTATATTCACCATGATTATTTCTTTTTGTACTACATTTCATAATCAAGGGTAGGCCTTTGACGGTTTATATGGGAATATATATATATATATATATATATATATATATATATATATATATATATATATATATATATATATATATATATATATACTATATATAAATATTTCTGTATCGTGACGTCTCCGATAGTGAAATGATCAGCATCTGAACAAGACAAAGATATCCATTACACCTATCAACCTTTGCTATTGTAACAAGAAGATACGGTGCTTTTACTACCATAGCTCTCAGGAAATGGGAAAGGACAGGCTAACAGCATGAAAACGCAGAATAAGATGTCTTTCTTACAAGATTTGCAGGACATGCGACAGGGAACTTGCTGTTCAAGCGGGTAAGGTTTCAGATTTTTACGACGACGTTAAGGCCATATTTACTTAAACTGGAAATGTTCCGTTTAGAACTGGAGACTGAAATGAAATCCACTTACCGAAACTAACCATTGGGAAAAATTCGTTTCCTCTCTTTAAAGGTTAGGTTTTTAATGTTCTTGTTGGTTATTTCTTTGTGTTTTATATGCTATCGCCAAAGGCTGTCATTTGCCCATTATACATGAATGTAAATGATATGTACGTTTGATACGAGTACTTATTTAATTTACAAAGATGTATTAAATATATGTATGTATATACATACACACACACACACATATATATATAATAATATATATATATATATATATATATTATATATATGTGTGTGTGTGTGTATGTGTGTGTGTGTGTGTGTATTTGTATGGTCAAGAGCTAAAACACGTTTATCATTATTAGTAGCAGTAACTATGACTGGATATTATATATATATCTACACGACCCTTTACTTAAGATCTTGGCATTCTCGTCTTTCCATTGACCTCCTTGGCATCACCTTTATATATATATATAATATATATATATATATATATATATATATATATATATATATATATATAATTATCTATATGATTATTGTGTGAGTAGATACGAAGAAATACTTTTCCTGAAGAATACCAAATAATAAGTGAATATGTTTACGTTTGATGCTTTAAATGATTGACTCTGCCTGACGCATAACTGAGTATTCCTAAAGATAATATACAAAGGAAACTCTTTTGGATTGAACTACGCCATTCAACCACTCAAACAACGAAAAGGACAATGGTGGATGAATATGCAACCACTGTAAAATTTTGTTAGAGATGGAAATAACTGAAGAACATCAACGTCAGGCAAAAGCAATTACAGGCGATCATGGAACTGAATTCAAAGGCCTAAACCAAATAAAGGAAGAACTTAAATACTGTTAAACAACTTTACGGTGTAGCTAACATTGTGACGTCATAGATCACTCGTTTGCAGCACCATCTTATACAGACAAACTAAACAACGCAGTGGAAGAAAAGAACAGAATAATAGAAAGAAAAAAATCTGGGGTTAACAAGTTTATATACTTGAATATAGCTGACATTAAACAAGGGAAGATCAAAACAAGCATCGCCGTACATGAAAAAACGGCAATAAAAGATTATAAGGAAACGACAAAAAATCCGACGGAATAATTAACAGTAATAAAAAGCTTGATTACCAACCCACATTGCTCAGAGGCAATAAAACCCGTTTACGTTTTTAAGCGGCAAATATCAACCACTAACTATACAGCACAACAATAGCACTGGAACTGTTTTAGTTGAAAACTCTTCCAGACTCGCAGTGCATTGTCAGTGGCCAAAACAACACAAACAAGAAATATTGACATTTATCACCGGGCTTAAATTATTTTGAAATGTATATGCGCTCATTAATCACCGATATATTTTGAGGGTATAAAGCTGATCATTTTGGTGAAATTTCTAAGGTAAGGATAAAGTTCTTCCTCTTTCGACAAGAACCACCCGCGGTTAAGAACTGAGGGAAAATACCGACCGGTATAATATTTTATAAGTAAGTTTAACAAGAGGTCACATTCAAAGTTATCGATGGAACTCAGAGGAATTCTATGAAGAATCTGGACAATAAAAGTAAGAAATAAATGATTAGATTTTGAAGATAAAGAATTCTGTAGCCGATCCGGGGACAGAATTCTTTACCTCTCTCATGAAAGATTTTGGGTTGAAGTCACTTACCCAACACACACACACACACACACACACACACACACACACACACACACACACACACACACACATATATATATATATATATATATATATATATATATATATACCACCAACTTCGGGCCTTTTCCTTGTTCTTTTAGTTTTTAAGTGATTTTATTCTGAATATTTTATTGTAATTCGTTCTTTCCAGCCTCGAAAATGCAACTAAGATGGGTACTGAGGCCAGAGGGTCGCATTTTGGTATGTTTGATGATTGAAGGGTGGATGATCAAAATAACAATTTGCAGCCCTATAGCCACAATAATTTCCTTTACTTAATTCAGATGGGTTATTCATTTCACATTCGAATAAATTAGTACTTGTCCGATTTCATCCATTATTTTACAGAAACCACGACTCAATTCTTCTGCACTATCCTTTGTATCCAGACAGGAGTGACTGGTGAATGCTACTAATGTTCTAAGAAGTCCACAATAATAAAAATGTTAAAAGTTCGTGTATAATTTATAAACACTTTATAAAAGCTTCCGAACCCTTCCCTGGGCTCATCTTCGGTCTAAATGCCTTTGGACTGAAGATGAACCCAGAGAAGGGTCCGAAAGCTTTTATCAAGTGTTTATAAATTATACACGAACTTTTAACATTCTTATTATTGTGAACCCCTTATATTAGGCTTAGAGCATTGTATATACTTTCGTGATAGAATGGTTTTCCCAAATGCTACTAATACACCCACCACTACTATTATGTACTTCTGCCTCTACTACTACTGCCTCTAGAAGAAGTTACAACTATATATACATACTATATATTTAGTTGTAACTTCTTTAATTTATTTGGACATACACACAAACACACACACACACACACACACACACACACATATATATATATATATATATATATATATATATATATATATATATATCTTTGTGTGTGTGTCCAAATAAATTAAACAACACGTGCAAATACACAGACACATTTCAACCAATAGTTAAATACGTCGGTCAACCACAACATCTCGAGGTTGAAGCGCATCCAGAATAGCTCTCTCTCTCTCTCTCTCTCTCTCTCTCTGTCATTAAGAAATCGCTTCCGAAAGCAAATTGGCGAGGGCCTCGTCTTCTCCTCCCCAAGCAATGCAAACTATCTGAGAAGAACCCTCCCAAATTGCCACCTTCAGAAGGCTTCGATAATTAAAGTGCTTGTTTTCCAAACAAGTTATGGTTATTCAATCCGTGTGGGATAATGCAGCTGAATACGATTTCACAAGCCGCTGTTCCAACAAGTCGACAAAACGCGTACACACCAACACCAACACCAACACACACACACACTCACACACACACACATATATATACTATATATATATATATATATATATATATTGTGTGTATATATAATATACATATTTTATACATATTTATATTTATACATAATGTATATATATATATATATTATATATATGTATATATATATATATATATATATATATATATATATATATATATATAATATATACTTGACACTTGAGCATGTTGTAAATATACATTCAATCCATATACAGCCACTGGAGAGAAAGAGCGAGACAGAGAGAGAAGATGGACACTCAAAAATGATCATAAAAACCAAAAGTAACAATATCAACAACAGTACAA
This sequence comes from Macrobrachium nipponense, assembly GCF_015104395.2. Taxonomy (NCBI): domain Eukaryota; kingdom Metazoa; phylum Arthropoda; class Malacostraca; order Decapoda; family Palaemonidae; genus Macrobrachium; species Macrobrachium nipponense. The sequence continues at coordinate 69,685,759 of NC_061088.1, forward strand.
ACAACATCAACATCCATGAATATAGTGACACCATGAGGCCCTCACTACCCGGGCGAGAACAGTGATCAAAACCCACTGATCCAAATCCACCCATGTGTATGGGAGGCCAACTCTCGATTCATGTCATATCGATTAGGAAATCCCACACAAGGCTGATAATTGCTGTAATTAGTTAAAACGAGATTTATACTAGCAAAATAAATTATACACGGATGCTAACGGAATTACACGCCGCAATCCAAAACAATACATTTAATTTTGGATCTGACTGTATACCATTGTAATCACTGTAATTAAGCATGCTATGGATAATACACCCCCCAAATAGCGATATTTATTGGCTATTTACGGTAATTGTTGCAAATGAGGATCATCTGTGAATTACAAGGCTGCGATACATTCTGCATAATGCGGGCAGCCAGGTAAAAGCGACGCCTAAGCCACGGGGCGAAAGCAAACGACAACGGCCGATACAAAGCGAAACTGCGGTACGGCGAAGGTCACGCACGAATTATATAAATACCTCGTTTCAATTTGGAGGAATCTCGTCCGTCCAGCGGTGAAAAACGGAGTGGATATCTACGAAAAGGAGACTAATATGCGTGTTCCAAGATAGTTCGTATGTGCGGCGGCCACAACGAGTGAACGAAATAAAAAGAAAAGTAATTTAGAGAGAGAGAGAGAGAGAGAGAGAGAGAGAGAGAGAGAGAGAGAGAGGAGCGAACGAAATATATAGAAAAGTAAAAAAAAGGGAGAGAGAGAGAGAGAGAGAGAGAGAGAGAGAGAGAACGAACTATATAGAAAAGTAAAGAAGAGAGAGAGAGAGAGAGCAAAACCAAACAAACAGACGCCAAGGAGGCATGGACAGGTTTCTTCTTATGGTAATGTTATGAATATATAAAGAATCCCTTCTCAAAGATAAGGGGATATTCCCTGACAGTGGCATTTATTTCCAATGTCCAAATTATTAATGATTGCTATATATCACGTGAAGAGGGGAGGAAAGGGGGGGGGGGGGAGGAATGGAGTGTGTGCCAGAGGGGGAAGGGGATAGGCCTCAATACGCTTATCGTGCTCTACGATACGTGAGTATTCTTCAGATGGAATGTGAATAGATATTAGGCCGAAGGGCTACATATTTTACTACTAATAATAAAATATACCACCCTGTGACTTCATATATCTCTACAATAAAGGAGAACTTACGTATTTGTACTCCCATTATCCACAGAAAGAAGCTAGCAAGTGGAATATAGCGACTCAGTGGCGTGGTCGGCATGGTGTTGGCGCACCACCTCGGTGAGCGCGACTTCGATTCTCGGGTATTCCATGCAACGTAAAAACACCATACAAACAAAACAAGTGGAATATGCAAATTTCGAAATATCAGTTGTAAGGAGTGATTTCCTAACACTCGTATTACAGTGGTATCACAATCTCGTGGAAAATAGGGCATAGAGAATGTTTATCAAGAAATTAAGGCTATGAAACATACTTTATAAATAATTTCCTCCAGTAACTAAACTCGGCCATGATAAAACAGTTTGAACTGATTATCTGATTATAAATCAGGGTAGCTTTTCAAACAGCACATATCACAGCCTTTACCACGACAATACAAATGGTATGAAACCCACGAAGAAAACAGCTGCAGTCAGATGCGGTACAAAACAAATATTACTGTTACACTTCAAGATAATAATAATGTATGCAGGATTGTTAAAAGTCAAATCTTATACAAATGAGTGTCAAATATGCAGTAAGATACGGTTCAAATAAATAAATAAAAAGTAATATTGCCATGACACTTCAAAATATTAATAATGTATGCAGGATTATCAAAAGCCAAATATTATACAAATGAGTGTCAAAAAATCATTTACCAATAAAATACTGGGTACTAGGGGCGAGAAGAAGAGAGTCACCTCTGATGACAACAAGTGCCCGGATAAGACCATTAAAAACAGCCATGAGGAGTCAGGTGTGAACAGAAAATGGTCACAATGAGGCCCAAAAGTCACAGAAATGTGGAAACATTAGAAAATGAGGGGAAATTTTGCAGTTGTGAAAGCGGAGCACCTTCGATCATCAAAATCGAATTGCAAAGAAATATTTACTTTTACGTAACTGAAACACCTCATTTGTAAAAGTAGAATTCAAAACTATTGTGATGAAAATGGTGGATGAAAATCCAATGGAGCCAATTTTTATTATATTTTCTGAAAAGTAAAAAAAAAGAAAAGAAAACCGATTCACTTGGAAATGAGATCATACTGCCCATTCCATGCCAACATGTCATGGTTGAATCATTTTCATTTCATGTCAATAGTTCAGGGTTGAAAATTTTTCACAACTGTAAAAACGCTCTTCAGAACCGCATCATCGTTCGTCTTCGACCACCATCTTATTACCTCTAAAGACGAGTCTCCCATCGACGAAAATTGTCCGTTTGGATGCTACCGAACCAATGGTATGTAACATGGCAGGGCACAAGCCTAAAAAAGTTAAATGGGGCACTTGGCTACTCGAGAAGGGCCGGTCTCCTTTGGCGCACGAATAACAATGCTTTCCGTGGAGTGACAAAATCCAATGGCATGTCTCATTCCTGCTGTGAACCAAAATATACCTTTGGCTGTCAAGTCATTTTGTCCTCTCCCTCCGACACGCTGTCTCACTCGTACTTGCCTTACTTGCCTTTAAAAAACTTATCACAGAAAGCCCCATATCATGGCTGGTACAACACACGCGAGAGCATGTGCACGCACACACGTATACATACGTGTACACACACACATATATATGTGTGTGTGTGTGTATAAATGCAAGGAACTAATTTTCCTCTCCTCAACTTCTATATCAAAGTTCTTTCCTTTTCACTGTAAAACAAGTAAAAAACGCTCTTAAGTTTCTTCGGTGCATCCGAGTTTTCTGTATGAGACGCGGCTCATGAAGCTTTCAGCCACGGCTCAGTGGCGGCCTGTCCTATAGCCTTGCCAGCCGCACGATTATGGTTAATTTTAACCTGATATAAAATAAAAACTACTAAGGCTAGAAGGCTGCATTTGTGTATGTTTGATGATTGGAGGGTGGATGATCAACAAACCAATTTGCAGCCCTCTAGCCTCAGTAGTTTTAAAGGTCTTGAGGGTGGGCAGAGAAAGTGTGGACGGAGAGACAAAGCCACCTAAATAGTTTTCTTTTACACAGAACTAAAACCATAATAAGGAGAAAGATAAAGAAGAATTTGTATTTACGAAGTAATTTTTGATAACTAGCTGCTCCTATGTCGTCACCCAGAGACCAAATTATGTTTCTTTTCATGCAAAATTTTTAATGAGATTGTTAGAAATAACAACACTTGAGGACACACCTGTGAATACATCTCACCGATTCGAAACAGTGAGAGAGAGAGAGAGAGAGAGAGAGAGAGAGAGAGAGAGAGAGATGGATAGTGTGTGATAACTGGCAAAATATTCCTAGAGAGAGAAAATCTTCTATTTGCCACCTACATTTCAAGAATTAAGTGCTGGATAAATTTGTCCATTTGTGAAAATTTTCGTCTCCAACTTCGACGAAAAGTGAAGGGAAAGAAATGATCAAATCTATCAGAAATTAAGAAACCATTTCAAAGACTCAACCCGCAGAGAGAGAGAGAGAGAGAGAGAGAGAGAGAGAGAGAGAGAGAGAGAGAGAGAGAGAGAGAGAAAGGCACTTTTAATGACAGTGTGGTGAACTTTCAAATGACACTTCGTTAGCGGGTGATTAAGGGTCCAAGAGAGGTTTTCCAAACGACAAATGACCCCCTGAGCAATCATACCAATGAACTGCTCAGGGCCTATTCGAAGGAGAATGGGACCCCAGCTGGAGTGCAGGTAGAAATACAGGTACGGAGGGCACCTGGCGACCTGGGGAAACGGGTATTTCATTTAATTTAACAGGCGGCGGAGGTGAAAACAACTGGATGCCTGATAAATATGAAAACAATGGCTCTTTGACGGATGTGCTACGCAGGTTCTCTAAGGCCTAAGATTCTCACCTTTGCTACGCCTCCTTGTCTTAAACTTGATGAATGCTAGGCTGATAACACAACAGGAAGTCATACGTAACTGACCTGTAATCATTCTAATGTCAGCCATAGTGTAATATACGGTTTCCCTCTCCCGCGCTCACTGAACTTCAGCGAGTTCATACCAATAAATCGTTGCCTGTGATCATATTGTTTTATTCTCTTAAATTCACGTTGCTGAACAAACTGATACACCACCATTCACCTCTCACCTTTGGTTCACTGAGATGTGAAAACGTGGTTTCAAAATAGCGGCGAAACCAATTTCGCTCCCGTGCCCTTTGTTATTGCTGCGTCAGGTAAAATCTAAACTAAACTGAAAATAAACCCTCAATTTTATTTATCGTAACGATACTGAATAAAGAAATAGTCAAACTGTTCCAGTAATTATTTTCATTAGAAAGGAATTGTGCAATATGTTTTTAAGGCAAAATATCCTCTCTCTCTCTCTCTCTCTCTCTCTCTCTCTCTCTCTCTCTCTCTCTCTCTCTCTCGAACGTGTAAAACCCCACAAACAACCAATTAACAAAACAGTGTATTCTCGCGCGAAAGTGACAAAAAACTATTAATCAATTGAGCATTTAGCAAATTGCAACTCTCGTCCACAGTATTAACTTACGATTATTCAGAGCGGGGAAAATCCCAGGGTCTAAAAACTAAAAAACTGTTAAGAGACAATGATTTGTGTTGGCAATCATAAATTCTAGGGCTGAGAACTAAAAGGGCCAATGTCAAAAAAATGGCCGATTGTAGTTAAGACCGCCACTAAACTAGAAATTTATATCTGTTTCAGTGCTATAATGGCCAATGTTATAAGTTAAGCAATCACACCCCCCCCAAAAAAAAAAAAAAAGCTTTCGTTTGCTGTACTTACCTGAATTTTAATAAAGGAAGCAATATTTTAAAAGCGTTTTTCTGAAAACATGGTTTTATGACATTGGTCCTTCTAGTAAAAAAATGCGCAGACGTTTCTTCGACGCAATCGAGTTTTCTGTTCAGCGTCTCATGCTGTATGAAACTCTCCGCCACGGCCCGGTGGTGGACTGTGTCGTTGGAATCTTTAGCGGTGCCAAACGCACGATCATGGTTAACTTAAACTTTAAATGAAATAAAAACTACTGAAGCTATGGAGATGCAATTTGTTATGTTTGATGATTGGAGGGTGGATGATCAACATGCTAATATGCAACCCTCATGCCTCAGTAATTCTTAAGATCTGAGGGCGGACCGAAAAAGTGCGAACGGATACAGTCACCTCAATAGTTTTTTTTTTTTTTTTTTTTTACAGAAAACTAAAATCCATTTGTTTTTTAAACTGCAAATATTCGTAGACCTGGTCAATCTGTCTTAAACTTACTCCCCATTGGTGTAAGTCACAAGTGAATTCGCTATTGAGGCATTTGTGAGTACAGAACTTCATAATAACTCAAGTTTCACAAACTTACTATTCAGCTATCATGATGGAGATGGAACGCAATTAATGCCAGGTGTTGAACCTGAATTCGGCAGAAATATATCAAGAAGAGTCAATATAAAATTATATCTCTTTTGAACGTCTAATCAGTTCATTTAAACCAAAGGCTCAGGGTCGAATCCTAGCCAAAGTAGATGCATTTATCAATAATAATTTCTCCTTGGGTGTCAGTTATTCCCAAGGTATGTATATGTTTCTTTTTCTCTTATGTGCGCTGTGTAATGGGGGAAAGTTCACTTATTATTATTGTTGTTATTATCTTATTTTTTTCCTTTTTTTCTTTTTTTTCCTTTCTTACGAGAAATGTTGTAATGGGGGTTAAGCTCTAAATAGCATTTCTATTTTAAATAGGAGATATAATTTGTCAGGGTGTGTGAGTTAGATAGAAGGGGTGTTCGGCATTATATTTTATGGAGGTTAGTTATATAAACAATAAAAGGGGTTTTTGCTGTTAGACTTTATGGGTTCTTTTTTGATGGGGTGTTTGTCATATATGGGATTATTTGTGAGGATTCAGTGGGTAAAGATGATATTTTGTTTAGCGAGGAATTTTTAATATTTGACTAGTAGATTGAATGTATTAATTAATAACGGATTTGTGGGGTAAAGCAAGACTTTAGTTATTTTATGACCATGTAGACCTTTTAAATACGGACGCACAATGACTTTAGAGAATTCCCAACTCTACGTGATGATGGCGATGGAAACGACTTCGTTCTACAGTACCAGAGGTCGAGTCAAGTCTACACACGAATGGCGTTTCTATGGACTGCCTTTGCAAAAGATGAGATGTCTTCGATATATCGTCTCAGGATACGTTCTGGGATAAACCAGTCTACAGTCTTCGATGAGGCGGGTGCGAGTAGCACTTGCATAGAAGTCACGGGATATTTCCTTGACAACGGGGTGGTGACCACGTTTCCTTCAGTAGAAAACGTCGAATCTACAGTTTCGCGACGAGAGGGTGTTGGATACACTCACGAGGGTCGCAGATGCTGAATAATGGCGCGTGCTGAGTTGTTCCGAGTTGGTTTACGCACTCGACCTGCGTCTACAACTATTCGTCGAG
>NC_061088.1:69697367-69699867 GCF_015104395.2 Macrobrachium nipponense
GCGGGGACACTCCCCCGCAGGGGTGTGAAAGGAGAGCGCCTCCTCAACCATCACCCTCCTTCTTCGTGTCTCGAACGTTAACGAGGCCCCGTCGGGGATGTCTTTCTCTCTCTCTCTCTCTCTCTCTCTCTCTCTCTCCGCCTCCCAACCTCAAAATTACAGGTGTGTGGTGACCAGCGGTTCTCTTAGGGTTCCATCATCCTTCACCTCTGGTACACAGGTCCAGCCGACTAACCACACACACATACACGCGCGCACACGCACTCTCTCTCTCTCTCTCTCTCTCTCTCTCTCTCTCTCTCTCTCTCTCTCTCTCTCTGAAATCACATACACACAATCACTCTTCATCTCTCATCCTATCCCAGAGAGGGAAAGCTTTGATACAAACCAAGACGAAACCAGTACTAAAATGACATAAATGTCTTATCATTTGTCATAAGGAAACAAATGATAAACAAGAGACAAATACGCGAAAATTGCTACACAAATACAAAGCATATTTTCATATCAGTTACTCTTACTAAAAGCAGAGACCTATACAAAGCATATTTTCATATCAGTTACTGTTACTAAAAGCAAAGTCCAGAGACATAAGAACAGATAAAGATTACTAGAAAGTCATAGATTCCTTGTCGGATTATATGAACAACACAAAAATAAAGATTAAACGAATGTTAACAGATAAACATATAGCGGTAAAATCACTATTCCTCTCAAGTACTATGGTATTTCATTAACCATCGCACCCCAGTTTGACAGTTTAAAATATTGTTTTCCATTAACATGAAATTTTAAGATAGTATAATTAATTTTAATTTCTATTCCTGGGCGTTAACTGCATGCCTTTATTATCATCGGTACCATAAATAATTCGAACATTCTCTTATGTCAGAGTTAGTGGATTATGGTACTGCAACCCTAGATCACCTACAATTCAGCAATATCCATGAACGTTCAAAATATCAATTGACTTCACGCACATATGAATTGCCATTTTAGGTAGCTGCAGTAACCATCCTATAGAATATACTTGGCTGTTCATATTTTAATGTTTCTTCGTGCTGGGCAATAATAATAATAATAATAATAATAATAATAATAATAATAGTTGTTCATTGTTTTATATTAATCACACATTCTACGACACATAAACTTTGCGAACAATCATTCATATTTCCTGTTGTATTTTATTCATTATGCAATTTATACAATAAAGCTGCATTATGTTTAAATCTTATAAACCCCACAGTGCACACAGATGGTCCCTTTTCTCTAAAATATATGTGCACGTATATATATATATATATATATATATAGTATATATATATATATATATATATCTGTCTATATATGATAATAATATACATATATATATATATATATATATAGATATATATATGTATATATATATATATATACTATATATATATATATATATATATATATATATATATAGATAGATATATATATGTATATATATATACGTATATATATAATATACGTATATATATATATATATATATATATATATATATACCTATGCATATATGATATATATATATATGTGTGTGTGTGTGTCATACTGTTCTTCAGCAGCGATCAGCTAATGATGAGCCAATGCTCTTATATTATCTGAAAAGGAACAACAACGAGCAAATTGCGCCTAAGATCAACTCTGATATCAATTTGAAGTTGTAATTTCAAGCTAACTAGATTTCATGCTAAGATGAAAGGGCTGACATTAGAAGGCACTTGCTCACGCATGCGCGGTTTGCCTGAGAAATAGAAACAACACAAATGAAATAGTAATTCTGACGATTGCCTTCCTAATTGTATATTGGCAAGATCTGAGAGAGAAAGAGAGAGAGAGAGAGAGAGAGCTGCATGAATTGCTTTCCTATTGGTGAAGATGTATCTCGTTACACTGTTTGCGAAAGAACACTTCAGTTCTGTTCATATATCATAACACATTTGACGTTTAAGGTGAAAAAAAAAAAAAAAAAAAACGAAGTAGTATTTGAAAGTGCTCATCGAGAACATTTCTATCAAATGTGAAATGTATCCAAGATCCATATTACTTGAAACGTATCAATATGTTTTATTAAGCAGACAAGGAAGAGAATCCATATCCGAGTCATTCGTTGGCAAAGGTAACGATGTAGAATGTTCCTCGTCAACCATTGTGTCACCTTGGTTCTTTGAGTATCAACATCAGGCCAAAGGGAATTCCCGAACACCCGGGTTATGTATTTGATTAACTAGTCTGTTTTTTGCAACTGACCGTTCCGTTGAGGAGTGAGAGATGTGTATTTCTGGTGATAGAAGTTCACTCTCGACGTGGTTCGGAAGTCACGTAAAGCCGTTGGTCCCGTTGCTGAATAACCACTGGTTCCATGCAACGTAAAAACACCATACAAACAAACAAACAAACAAACAACTGACCGTAAATATACGCAACCAATATCACATGTGTGGATGGTGACTCGGCACAGATATGTGT
>NC_061088.1:69707367-69712367 GCF_015104395.2 Macrobrachium nipponense
GAAAATTTACATATATTAGTAATGGACATTACAAAAAAGACATTACCATAATTAAGATATGATAGGTACAGTACAAAAACATTTATATACAAAGAACTCGGGAAAAGGTCGTCATTCTGTAGCTTCTGAGAATACAAGTAAGCAGTTGATCATTTTTGTTTTACATTAAAAAAAAATTTGCACATATTAGAATCAATGCAGGGGCAGATACTCACAGGGCAAATCAAGTCACATTCATTGATGTAAACGGAAAGTATCCATGTAAGTTTGTGTCTGTGGTTGTACACTCAATAACTACATTGAAAATGGCATGTAAATAATTTTGTAAAATTTTGTATACATATTCTGCAAGCACACACCCACATAAATGTATGCAAAGTATATTTTGATATGTACGAAATCTTATATGTATAAGCGCGTGTACATGTACGTAAATACACAAAGCTACACAAAGACTCTCTCTCTCTCTCTCTCTCTCTCTCTCTATATATATATATATACATATATATATATATATATATATATATATATATATATATATATATATATATGTGGGTCTGTATTATATAAAAAGTATTTGTGCCCATGGTCCCTTTACGAGTCAAAACGCATAATGTTTATCCGTCGGTTCCGGATAATAATTTTCATTACAACTGAGAATTCAAGGACGCCAGCATATAAAAAATAATAATAATAATAATAATAATAATAATAATAATAATAATAATAATAATAATAATAATAATAATAATATCACACACTACCAGTAAATTAAAATGATTAAATCGAGATTTTTCCATTTTCATAAAACCATAAGAGATCTCTGACTGTCAAGCCTTATTCCTCCTGACTCATCTATACAAAAGAAGCACACAGGAATTCATAACCTGGGACTCAAGTAAGTCACCTTCACGCTGAGACCTTTATTCATATCCGGTATACTCATCGGTCCCGGAGAGAGAGAGAGAGAGAGAGAGAGAGAGAGAGGAGAGAGTTAACGACACTAGTTTTTTTTTCTACACGACTTTTTCACGGAAACAGAAATAGAGAAGAGAGTGATATCATTATCTTCTCAATAGCACGACTGTTTGCCGCACACAATGAGAGAGAGAGAGAGAGAGAGAGAGAGAGAGAGAGAGAGAGAGAATTGTTATCAGGATGTCTGATTCAAATATGGGGTTAATAGTTTACGTAAAGAGAGAGAGAGAGAGAGAGAGAGAGAGAGAAGATGCGGGAGGAGAGAGAGATTGAAGAGAGAGGAATTGGTTATCAGGGTGTCTGATTCAAGTATGGGGTTAATATTTTACGTAAAGAGCAGAGAGAGAGAGAGTGAAGAGAGAGAGAGAGAGAGAGAGAGAGAGAGAGAGAGAGAGAATTGTTATCAGGGTGTCTGATTCAAGTATGGGGTTAATATTTTACGTAAAGAGAGAGAGAGAGAGAGAGAGAGAGAGAGAGAGAGAGAGAGAGAGAAACTGGATTCTATAAGTGTATCTGATTCAAACTAGAGGTCTAAGTTCACAGCACACACACACACACACAAAGAAAGAGAGAGAGAGAGAGAGAGAGAAGAGAGAGAGAGAGAGAGAGAGAGAGGGTTGTTATCAGTGTATCTGATTCAAATGAGAGGTTAATAGTTTACGTAAAGAGAGAGAGAGAGAGAGAGAGAGAGAGAGAGAGAGAGAGAGAGAGAGAGAGAGAGAGACTGGTTTCTATCAGTGTATCAAACTAGAGGTCTAAGTTCACAGCAGAGAGAGAGAGAGAGAGAGATCCCCGTTTGCGCAATATTCCATTTGTTGAGGGCGAGTTTCACCATCTTGTGCAATCAGGGAATGGCTCACCTCATCACGGGCATTCCGGAGGAGAGCTCCACAGTGAGTGACAACAAAGCGTCATGACTCAAGGCCACGTCACAGAACGGCAGGAAATAGCAAATAAAGAACACCCGGCAATGAGAGTAAGACAAAGCGAGGATGATGTGAGTATGAAACCCTTCAAGAAATCATGAAAGGGGGCACCAGGAACGACCCGTAAAAATGACGCACAAAAGCGAATACGAAAATGAAGAGGAGGAGGAGGAGGAGGAGGAGGAGATATTCTCGACGTTCTGAGAAAAGGCAGGTCTCTCTGAAACTTACTTTTTTTTTAGTAAATAAAAAAAATAAATTAATAAAACAAGCAAAAAAATACGCTAAAGTTTCTTCGGTGCAACCGAGTTTTCTGTACAGCGTATAATGCTATATGAAACTTTCAGCCATGGCCCATGAGACTCTCTCAGCCGCGGCCCATGAAATTTTCAGCCATATCCCCGGTGGTGGCCTGCGTTGTTGGCACCTGTAACGGTGCCAAACGCACGATCATGGCTAACTTTAATCTTAAAATTGGAGGGTGGATGATCAATATACCAATTTGCAGCCCTCTAGCCTCAGTGGTTTTTAAGATCTGAGGGCGGACAAAAAATGCCGACGGACAGACGAAGCCATTTCAATAGCTTTCTTTTGCAGAAAATTAAAAACGACGCACAAAAGCGAATACGAAAACGAAGAGGAGGAGGAGGAGGAGGAGGAGATATTCTCGACGTTCTGAGAAACGGTAAGTCTCTCAGAAGCTTCCTTTTTTTTCATTAAATCAAAAAATAAATTTTAAAAAAGCTGAGCTTGAGGACCGTGCAATCTGATACACACAAAAGCCCTTTAAACAAACGCGGAGAAAAACATTTGAGAAAAGAGAGGGAGGTTAAGACAATCCCACTTAAACGTTTTTCCATCTCGAACGTTTTTTTTTTGTTTTATTTTTTTGCATCTCGGAAGTCTTTCATTCGACGTTTCTTACTCCCCGGCGATATCTCACAGGATTTGAACATCCTCTCATCATGTTAATTCTGCCCAGAGGGCCTCCTCCTCTCCTCCTCCTCCTCCTCCTCCTCCTCCTCCTCCTCCTCCTCCGCCTCCTCCTTCGTCTGCTGTAAATCTGTTTTTTGATTTCCTTCGCTTCTGGAGGAGTTTCGTCAGACGATTTCCATGAAATGGATCGAAAGAGTTTGAATTTTTTACAAGTTCCTTTTTATTTCTGATGCCATCGTTTCAGTCACTGAATATTAAAATATTGTGAACAAAAATCCTATTGTTATTTGGTTTCCTCTAATGGGATCTGTTTTTCCTCTAGGATAAATAAAGGAATCAAATCCTTTGCTATTTGAGATGCCACTGGGATGCTTTTAGAATGGCATTGTTATCATTATGGTAGACATTACCATTATATTAAGATATGTTACTGCTATTACATACAATTACGCTGTTATTACTATTACGAGCTCTATACAGCATGATGTGCTTCAGGATCTCTCATTATAGCTTACCATTACTAATAACCCTTTTATCGATCAGACCAAAATAATTATTTCATCTTATGCTATCAATATCACATCCACATATTTTTCTTCTTTAAGCAGCTTTTACTAATCTGCAAAATCTAAAATTTTGGTCCTTTACATCCAAAGTTCTGGGACACACACATTTATATATATATATATATATATATATATATATATATATAGATATATATATATATATATGTGTGTGTGTGTGTGTGTGTGGTGTGTGTGTATATATATATATATATATATATATATATCTTACATACGTACACTCACACACACACGCACACACAAAGACACACATGCATTAAGCAGGTTTCATGTATATTTAACTGCAAATTGTTCTACAGCAACATGGCCAGTTCTATGAGAGCTGAAAGTCAGCTCAGTGGTCTGGGTAAACTACTTTTTTTAATAATAATTATCTACAGCTACATGTAAGGAAGGTGAACGCCTTCTTGATTTAATTGTTTGCCATCTATTTATTCTTAAACCGTTTAAAATCCAGTAAACCACTAAAGTTTTTTACTCTATTGCTTGCCACATAAGTATTTAAAAACACGATGCACTGTGTACAAGGAGATCTTTCGGGAACTTGTCACAATCTCGGTCTTCCTTGCATTCCATTCGTTGATTCTCTATTATAGACTCGAAAACACTGAATACCATTGGTTGGTAACTTCTTAAAACCAATTTTACAACGTCTTGTATTAAGTGAAGATGGATGCATTTTCCATGAGTGGTTTTTAAATCGCCATTTTCGATGGTCTCGTATGAAGTCAATATGGATAAATTTTCTATCAGTGGTTTTAAATCGACAGTTTCTAACTCTCAAATCTTCTCGTTTCTTTTCATCTCCGGTGTAGTTGCCGACGTTACGTCTCAAAACTCTAATTTTCAGTTTCATTACTAAGTATGTACTGTCTCTTTCGTCCACCCCCCCACCCCCCACACCCCCTCTTGTTTATTCCTCTCGTAAAAAGACCCTAACAGTAGCCCCTTCACTTCTGATCTCGCCCACATGCTAATGAGTTTTCGTTTTAAATCCTACAGAGCTTTTCGGGTTTTCTATTAACAATATTCTCAATTATGTCTTTTTTTTCTTTCTTTTTAAGCGATGGTTAAGCACTTGTAACTATAGTAGATTCACATCAACCGTGCATTTGATGTCTAGGCCAGTCCCTTACGACGCTCCTGATTGGCTGTTGATAAGGCAATCTCAGGACTGGAAACTCTCAGTCTCTCGAGAGAGTTCACATAGGCAGGACGTATGTTCCACCTCTTCTGAGGGATACTTTTGAAAGACGTATCCCTCAGGAGAGGTGGAACACAGATCCTACCCATGTGAACTCTCTCGAGAGAGACTGAGAGTTTCCAGCCCTGTGATTAGCTTATCAACAGCCAATCAGGAGCGTCGTAAGGGACTGGCCTAGACATCAAACGCACGGTTGATGTGAATCTACTATAGCTATGGTGTCCTGTCAAAGATGTAATGGGAATGTCTACCCATTTCTCTGCCCAACGGTCTTCTAAAAACGCTTTATTTTTAAACCTTAAAAAATCAATTAGTTTTTAAACTATCACGATTTTATTTTCACCATAAAAAATTCCACATATGCATATAAAA
>NC_061088.1:69719867-69732367 GCF_015104395.2 Macrobrachium nipponense
AAAAAGCTTGCAGTATGACGTCACGATATATTGACTATTTTTAAACATGTAAAAAAAAGCTGGTAATATGACGTCACGACATATTGATTATTTTAAAACAGTTGTAAAAAGAGATTGAAATGCAACCGAAGGTAAAAACCATTTCAAAACGAATACTCAAGTACACCGAAGGAACCCGTACCGCCAAAATGACCTTGTGTGTTAATTTGCTTATCATTTTTACAAATTTAGGAAAGGTATAATACCGCCAATTGAGGATGAATCATATTAAAAAATAACATGCAGAAATGAAACCGACCTGGTCAGAGTCAGAATGCGCTAACCCTCTGAAGCAGCACGACATCACAGAATGGACGAAGTATTCGAACGAACACGAAATTCGAATGGGAAGTGGTAAGCCAACGCGGAATAAAAGTTATATACGCTCAATGATCGGAAGTTCAAAGAAACATTTCCAATCTATAACGGAGAAGCCTTTCAAGTACTCTCTATGCTGATTAGATGCGAAGTTCTTAATTGACAGACCGTGAAACTAATCCCAAACTTTCTTTGGCTATCAAAATGAAACGAGGAAAATAAAAATCACATTCAAATTAAAGATGACTTACTGTATTTATTCTGTAATATAAATATATATGTATATGTATATATATATATACATATATATGTATATATATACATATAAATATGATATATGCATACATACAATACATAACATACATACAGACATACATACATACTACATACATACATACATACACACACACACACACACACACATATATATATATATATATATATATATATATATATATATATATATATATATAATGTCAGTTTACACTAATACTACCTGAAAAACCATGGAAAATACTCTTTAGTGGGTTAATGACTAAATAAAAAAAAAAGGTCTTTCTTTGTAATCTGTAATTTTTTCATCCATAATACTAAATGTCCCTTGAATCTAAACATCAAGAAATGCTGTCTCTCATGAATGTATATATAATATATATATATATATATATACTATATATATATATATATATATATATATATATATAATATATATATATATATATTCATATATGTAAACCGGAAGGGAATTTTTTAGTTCATAATAATTTCGTCCTCTCGTGGGTTCGAATCAGCGCCCAGCAGACAGAGAAGAAATCACGAATTCAGTGACGTTATCGATTCGGCTAACAAGTCAATGAAGTCCTGGTTTCTTCTCTGCCCGCTGGGTGCTGGTTCAAACCCACGATAGGACGAATTTATTATCAACTAAAAAACTCCCCTTCGGTTTACATATATGAAAATAATAATTCCGAGGTAGAGCGAATTAGATATTAAAGGACGTGATGTGATAATTATTCTTATATGTATACATATATACATACTAAATATATGTATATATATATACTACATATGTATATACAAACATATACATACATACATATATATATATATATATATATATATATATATATATATATATAACAAATTGAAAAAAATAATATTCTTTTAACTTACATTAGATATATATTCAGTGCATATATTGTAACCATATTCATTCCTTATGAACCTTTTATTTATCTTTTACTTAGAAGTAAAGACGTGATTTGAAAGACCGAGAGTTATCAGGGAAATAATGATACATTACCAAGACAGGAATTGTGTAAATAATTTTCCAGTGTTCAATTCGCTTACGTATATTTAAACTGTTTATGAAAACGAGAGACATCATAATGAAGTACTAATGACATCGGAAATCTTGCGATGCTGAAGGAGGAGGTAGCATGACAAGGTAAAATATAATAATACTGAGACATAGTACACAGGAACATCACTGACATTACATATATAGTATATACATAATATATATAACTATATATATATATATATATATATATATATATATATATAGGGAATATACTAATATAATTCTAATATATAATATATATATATATATATATATATATATATAATATAAGATATCACACACACACACACACACACACACATATATATATATATATAAATATATATATATTATATATATATATATCATATATATCTAGATATATATAGTTTACATATAATAATATATATATATATATATAGATATATTATTATAATATAATATATATTATATATTATATATCTATATATATAATATATCTATAAATATATTATATAAATTATATATATGTGTATCCTATATAATATAATTATATATATGTGTATATATTAATATATATTATATATAATGTGTTATTATATATATATATATATATATTATATAGTTTATATATAATATTATATATATAATATATATATATATATTATATTATTATATATATATATTATATTATATCACCCAACACAACACCGACAATCAGTATAATATATATTATAACTATATTGTAATAAATAAGTATATTATATATATTATAATTAATATATTATTAACTATATTCATATACTATATATGCCAGGCCATCATAACACAAAAATATATAGGACGCACTGTTGACCGGTAAGTTGCTAGTTCACGATAATGAAACCTGCGAAGGAAATTATGTAGATGTAAAAAGCATCATGCAGACATCTTTATTATTTGGATCAATTGACAATTTTTAAAAGCGGGATTTAGCGGAATACAAAGCAATGAAATCCACAAGCTTTGGATATATGCACATCCCTCAATTATCATATTATTTGGATCAATTAATGATATTTAAAATCGTGCTTTTGTAGAATACAAGCAATGAAAACCACAAGTTTTTTAAGCTTTGGATATAATCACATCCCTTAATTATCAACTATCCTTGAAGCTCTCTTTCCAACTCTTCTCTTTCTCTCTCCTCCTCCTCCTCCTCCTCCTCATTACCCATTATTACCCACTCATCTTCCGGGCGGATTAACCGAAATGTAACTGTAATGAAAAAATAAGCTGAACACGAACCGGAAGTTCATTTTAAAAGCGAAATCTACCACACAGGACGAGGAGGCGAATATCTAAAAATTCTGTATCCTTGGCTATTCACACTTTGCATGAGAATCCTCCAAAAAAAAAAAAAAGAATAAAAAGAAAAAAAGAGGAGAGAGGGGCCATTATGACGGCGCTCCGGAACTTTTATTCCATAACCGTAAACTTAAAATCTATGACGTCATTATTACTTCCCGAGGAACGTTAAAGGCCGAAAGTTCTTGGATTTAAGTGCCAAGAAGGCAGTTATTCTCATGCAGGTCCCGTGAACAAACAGCTCAATCCATTTCGCCTCCTGATGGTCCATTAGCGAACATATTCATAGACTATCCCAGACATACAGACTCAGGTTATCTACTCTACGTACAGGAAAGGGCAAAAAAGGAAAGAATAATAATGAAATAAAACGTCAACACGCGAATAAGGCTCACATTTTCTTGGAGACCCCGAAGAGCCAAAAAGCGTTGAAAAATCAGTTAAGGGTAGAAGCGATGGTAAAAAATTAATTAAGGACTAAAAGAAGAAGCTATTCCATATCTCTCATGGCTAACCAAGGTCGCAGGAATGGAAGGAGGGTCTGGAAATTTGAAAAGTTTAAATGGAAGTTAACTTATTGTACTGCAATGCCGGTTCCACTCTGCTGCTTTAGGTTCCTGGCGCTTTCTGGCACAGCTCTTGGTTTTCATCTGTCTTCATTACGGCACATGTGGAGACAAACTTCTCAATAACAGAATTATCTTCATTCTCTTCTAATCACTCGCTTGAGGTCTTATACATCAAAATTCGTTTGAAAAAAAAACTCGCCCATTTGGTAGTTTGTAAATAAAACTACCATATGCATCTAAATTCCGAGTGGATCTTTCTTGTTTGTCCGCCTCAGGTGGAGGCTGGTTGGTAGATCAGTAGGGGATCGGGGGGTTAGAAAAGACATGACGGGCAGCTCCGGGTTCCAGCGCAGCGTAGCGCAAGCCATCAAGCTCGTTTAGGAATAAGGAGCCCACCATAGCATCTCAAGGCTAGTGTCATTGCTTGAAAAGGTTAAGAACTTATAGACAAATACCATCCCGCAAATATAGTCATTAGAAGCCTCACAAACTATTGGAAAGGACCTTAATATCGAGCAGATAAGGAAAAAAAATCGTCTAGATGGAAATAATCTTTAGCGATGCCGAAATGTCGTACAAAACTGATGAGGCGCTCCGCTACCTAATCCGGTGGCCCGAAGTTCGATTCCCAGCTCGGCCAACGAGGAATCAGAGGAATATATTTCTGGCGATAGAAATTCATTTCTCGATATAATGTGGTTCGGATCCCACAATAAGCTGTAGGTCCCGTTGCTAGGTGACCAATTGGTTTCTAGCCACGTAAAAATGTCTAATCCTTCGGGCCAGCCCTAGGAGAACTGTTAATCATCTCTCAGTGGTCTGGTGAAACTGAGATATATTATTTTTATATTTTATAAGAAATTGTAAGAAAGAGACAAAGATAACGGTAGTGGTACACAAAAGTTATGGTTAGGAAAAGGCAGAAATATAAGACACCAATTAAAAATATCTATATTTTAGTTATTTAGAATTTCGTGCTTGCTCACTCACCTAAATGAAAATAAAAAGTGATTCACTGCTGTTTAATACTCAATAAATATATTTCCATTGATCAACAACCCGTAAGTAAAATAAAACCTGTAAGCACCTTAAAATTAAATAATAAATAAAAGAAAAATCTAAAAGCGCTGTTCAAGAAATAAAAGTTTCCCGAGGCTAGCAGCTTGCTAGTAAAATCTTAATAGCCAAATATCTCCTTTTTCACTGATCTTCCGACGGGAATGGGACCAGCTGGCTCCCAAATATGAATTGTAATTGCTATTATGCGGGGGAACTCTTCCCAGAATTCCTGGAAGGGGCAGGAAAATAGAGGTATAAGAAAATAGGAAGTAAATGGTTTCATGTCCATTCACTTGCATATCCATTTCTGTCAAAACTATTCTTTTTACTTTCTCTGAAATAATGAGAGATTTTTGTGAATAAACGGTCTGATATTTATACTCGCCAGCACAAATAGTATAAAAAGACACTACACACACACAGACACACACATAATATATATATATATAATATATATATATATATAATATACATATATAAATATATATATATATATATATATATATATATATATATATATATATAATATATATATATATATATATATATATATATATATATATATATATATATATATATACACACGCATATACCACGCATACCCACACATATATATCTTATATATATATATATATATATATACTATATATATATATATATATATATATATATATATGCTGTGCTAATGTTACATTAGTACATAATGGAAGATCACAAGTATTGATTGACTCTTATCGCCTTGCCATCTACTAAGACATGACTATCATTAAAAGTTAAGCAAATAATGAACGTAGATGTGTACCTATACAATATTTGACTACATCAGGAACAGGTATTAGAACTTTTGCTTAAAATCAATTCAATATTCAGATGAAAAAACAATTAAGAAAATCTGCCTGTTCGTTCAACTTTTCACGTGCAGTCATATTTATTACCAAAAATACTTCTTGTACTCACTATTGGAATTGTAACAATGGAAAAATCAGTATGTGGAATAATAAAATTAAGATATAGAACTAAACAATTTATAAAAAAAAAATTAATGACGGAAGTCGAAAAAGACACGATATAATCTGGATAAAAAGAACAAAAAATGAAAAACGTTTGACATCAAACCTCGAAAAATCCTGAATGATAAAAATTTTAATAATGA
The DNA here is from genome assembly GCF_015104395.2 of Macrobrachium nipponense. Classification (NCBI taxonomy): domain Eukaryota; kingdom Metazoa; phylum Arthropoda; class Malacostraca; order Decapoda; family Palaemonidae; genus Macrobrachium; species Macrobrachium nipponense. The sequence continues at coordinate 69,725,674 of NC_061088.1, forward strand.
TAAAAGTCTGCGGCAAAACTCGTTGGAAGCCAGAAATAGCGCGTTAATGTTCATTTGAAATTCATCCAGGAATATCATTAAAGCGAGGCCATGAAATGTCAAAATTAAAAGAAGTTATAACATAGGTAATGATAGTGCACCAAAAAAAAAAAAAAAAAAAAAATCATCATCATATAGAAGTAATTCTAACATGTTTGGACGAAAATCCTTTTTTTTTTTAAATTGTTTTTCAGAAAAACATCGTAGGAGTTGTCTTTAAACATATGTGCGTTTTTATTACACACACAAACACACATATATATATGTATAATTATATATATGCACATATATACATGAGTGTGTACTAAGTGTATATATGTACGCATGTATATATATATATATATATATATATATATATATATATATATATATATATATATGTATAATGAGTAGATATGATATATGTATGTATGTATGTTTGTGACAGTAAAAGATTGAGAGGAAACTTGGAGTAATATGGAAGCTAACGTTGGAATGTATGAAGTAAAATAATGAGGCTGAGTCCGAAGGATAAAGTGTTTTTTAAGTATAGAAATGAATGATTAATGTGGCATAAACAGAAATAAGTGAAAGGGTGAGAAATGTAAAAAAAGAAAAAAAAGTAAGTACAGGTGAACGGACGGGGGTCAGAGCGTTTTGATTAGTTACAAGGAGTTACAAGGATTTGGATGTCTCAAAGACTTGTTAGTCCATCCTAAGAAATTGGTACCCAAAAAGAAAGTCGCATGATGCAGTGCGTGTAGATTGGGTTCGACGTGTTGCCTATGATCTTTTTGTGCTGGAGTTTGAAGATGCTAATGTGTGGGATCTCTTCTTTCTGTATTTTCCTTTACCTCCTCTTACTACTTCATAATGAACACCATATTCTTTGAAAGCTTGACTTCACCTCCTTATGAGTACCATGTTCTTCGGAAGCTTGAATTACAAGCCAATGTCCCCAGTGAGCCTGTTGCATATGAATAGGATTCATATATAATGATAATAATAATAAATACTAGAAATTTCCGTCTCATTGATGAGATGGGTTCGAACCGGGTCGAGTCAGTGAAATCTCTCATTCTATTACTGATTATATTTAGTAGTCATAAGTATATCTGAGCGGAGTGAGAATACTTTTAATATTCATATATCACGCGAAAAAAGAGAGTTAGAGTTTCATCTATGCTGCTTCTCTGGAGTTTTACATGATTGATTGATTGACGCAAAAATGTACCATGGCGTCACAACAACTTAGGTCATCGACGCCGTGGTTTTACATGAAAGTACCCATAAAAAAAGAAGCCACTGTTATGACGGTTATGACGATCTCCTTACCAGTGATAACAAGTATTCGAGTCTGTATGTAAATATCTAATTACATTACAATTTACAATCACACATATTTAGTTCCTCGTTGGACGAGTAGTTTTCGCGCTCGGCTACCAATCCGGTGGTCCGAAGTTCGATTCTCGGCTCGGCCAACGCGGAATCAGATAGAAATTCATTTCTCGGTATAATGTGGTTCGGATCCCACAATAAACTGCAGGTCCCGTTGCTAAGTGACCAATTGGTTCCTAGCCAACTAAAAATATCTAATCCTTCGGGCCAGCCCTAGGAGAGCTGTTATCAGCTCTCAGTGGTCTGGTAAAACTAAAATATATTTAACTTTTTTAACAATCGCACATACACATTAAATCAAACAAATGCACCATGTAACTTTATTATCATATATATAAATATATATATTATATATATAGTATATATATATATATATATATATATATATATATATATATATATATATATATTATATATATTATATATATATATGTAATTCGTGGCAAGGTATTTCAATCCTGGACAAGGTCTATTTTCACCTTTATTCGCACAAGCGGTGAACTGTGCACTTTTTCGTTGATACACGGTGGTCCAAAAGTAGGTGGACAGTACCTGCGTCGATAAAATTTCAGTGCTTTTGTATTATTACACACAATAAAATCTAATTGTCAATACAATAATTATATTAGTAAATATAAATGTATATGTAATCTCAAAATAAATGTTATCATTTACTGTTCATGTACTTTTGGACCACCCTGTATATTTCTGCTTTTGTATAGGGCATATATCTACTCATATTCGCATGACTGTTCACAACTTAAACAACATGTTGGTAGGGACACAGCGACGAGGAATAATTCAATACACCGTTAATGAACACATATGACCCCCTTCTCATGGTGCAACTAGAGCAATATTTAATCTCTGCAATCTAATCTGTGAAAAACAAAGGTATGATATGAATGACTACAGATGCATAGAAAACTGATTACATTTCTTCTTTAGAAACAAACTATACATTGTAAAGTATACGCGAAACAGTTCATCAAATTTTCCAATTCGTTTTACATATCAACGTCATCATCTCTGCCTGCACAAGCGTCATAGAGGACGATAAAACCATGTGGGCAGATGGCAGGCGAGTAAATCCACCGTCGGCATTTGAGCAAAGAGAGAAATATTTCGAATAATCTGGGGTTTCTCGTCCCACTTCAAGCTGACGATTCAGGGCATAAATTTCAAGCAGGATATATTATAGGTGCAAAGGAAGAAACATGATTTGAACCTTGTGCCCTCGTATTTTCTACCCGGTTTCTATATACTTATGTAAGTCAATTTTGGGTGGTCCTGCCGCTCTTCATTTTCTCATTCACGAAATTAATATTACCGAGAGCTTATGTAAAAAACAGAAAATTTTCTTTAAACGATTGTATAGCGTTCACTGGTTGCCATATCTTCTTTAGATGGTAAAAACACAACATCCCGTAGACAACAACAGATACAACCAATAAACAAGATACATTTTCACAATAATAATAATAATAATAATAATAATAATAATAATAATAATAATAATAATAATAATAATATGCTGGAGGAAGACCTTCATTAATACAGGTTTTAATAAGAAGAATAGAGAAACTTCTATACAAAATAAACGCGGCTGAAGTAGCCATTTTTTTCAATAAAACCTGTAATGATAGTAATAATAACAACAACAACAGTGATGATTCTTATGACGATAGGCTTCCTCACATTCCAACTACCAGATTAAGCCTGACTATATCTTTCAGACCCTTAATCTCGGCCAGGCTGGCCACAAAAGGCAAATTACAACGCTAACTTTCCCTATCGTAGCCGACCTACTCCACCTAGTAATACAGAGCGTAGTTCAAAGGGGGCTAAATGACTAGAAACCACCAAAATATGCTGCCTCAGGCCAATGGGAACCTCATATATCTACGAAAAAAAAATGTCGACGAGACTTTTTAGGTGGAGTGATATTTCGAATTGCTGTAGAGAGAGAGAGAGAGAGAGAGAGAGAGAGAGAGAGAGAGATCCCCTGACCTTGAAATTCTGGCGGCGTGTCTGGTAGTAAGATACTTAAGGATTGGTTCTGGTCAATCGAGAGGGCAACAGAGTGCCCCTTCATCAAAGGTAATCATGGACCGAGGGAGCGAGAGAGGGGCAGAGGCCAGCCCCTTCACCCCGCCCCCACCCATCTTCCCTACACCCCCCAAAATAACCCCTTCCCTTCCCAGTATAACCCTAACAATCCCATCCATCTTTTCCCCCTAAAGTTCAGATCTCCCCCCATTTCCTTCCCGTTTCTTCTCCATCCACCAGGTGGTTCCTACTCCACGTCCCAAGGACTCCTTGGAAATTAGAATAATGATAAAATGGAGGCCGTGCGTAGGCGTGACGAATCTGAGTTCGTGAACGGGCGTGGTCTTCACACCAGACCGCGAATGGTGAGGTCTGCGGTTGATTTGACAGAGTAGCTCTACAGGATGGCATTAGTTGCTTTCTTAACACTCGAGTCAAATGGTTGACACGGCTCGTTTGCTGTGCTTGACTCGACTTTTTTGTCTCTAGCGGTCATACCTCTCTCTCGTTCCTCTCGCTCAGTGTCTGTCGGGCTGTCTCCAATACACTCACACTCAATCACATGTACACACACATTATATGTATGTATATAAACATACATACATATAATAAAAGGAGCCCATAAAGGCGCCAAAATATAGAAAGTAAGTAGTTACTTTCTATGATTTGGAGTTTTTATGGGTTCCTATTCTGACATGTATATATATACAGATATATATATATATATATATATATATATATATTATATATATATATATATATCTATACATATAGTATATATACATATATAGTATATATACATTATATATATATATATATATATGTGTGTGTGTGTGTGTGTGTGTGTGTGTGTGTGTGTGTTCGTATGTATAACTGAATCACGAAAGTTTGGAACGTGATAAATGCATAAATAAAGTTATAAGACTCGAAGGAAAGATATATATATATATATATATATATATATATATATATATATATATATATATATATGATATCAAAGCCATTAACATAACATAAAATAAAATATATGCACCCGATTTGATTTCATGGACTTCCCGTGTGAAGGAACTTAGCATGCGAATAATATTTGAATAACCTCTCCACTAAAAAAAAAAAAAAAAAAAAGAAAAAAAAGGAGAGAGAGAGAATGGATAACGAAGTAAAAAGAAAACTAAATGAATAAATATCGTGCATTCTATAACTGAAAAGAGTTTGAAATTCCCCCCTTTTGACCTTTTTGCAAATTTAACGATACGACGTGGACACAAAGGACCCTGAAAATTTTATTTCGGAAACCATCCATTTTTTTCTTCTTTTTTTAATGATGGACAGTTGCGTTTTGACTGAGCTTCTGAATAATTATAAAATTTCCTTTAAGTGACGGCTCAATCAAGATTTCGCTTTTATTCTTCGTTCGAATCCTGTTAAAACAAACGGGATCGCATGAAAGGGTCGTCTCGCGTCTCCTCTGACTTTACTGAGCTTCATATGACTGACCTGAGGTGACCTGAGATGACCTTTATTTATGTAAACGAGTCACAGAAAAATACCATTTCATATGAAAGTTATAATCTTTACAACTTTCGGTTATTATAATTATTATAACAGTAATAATCTACTTCAGTTATTAGCGTCACTTGCAGGTGCGGAAGGAAGATAATATAAACGAAACAAACATGTAAAAAATTACGACGAAGTTTCTTCGGCGCAATCGAGTTTTCTGTGCAGCGGATAATAATGCTGTATGAAATTCTCAGCCACGGCCCACGAAACTCTCAGCCGTGGCCGTTGAAACTTTTAGCACAGCCCGTTGGTAGCCTGTGTTACCTATAGCGGTGCCAGACGCACGATTGTGGCTAACTTTACCCCCCTAAATAAAAATTACTGAGGCTAGAGAGCTGCAATTTGGTATGTTTGATGATTGGAGGGTGGATGATCAGCATACCAATTAGCAGCCTAGGTAGTCCTTAAGAGCTGAGGGCGGACCGACAGACAAAAAACCAATTCAGTAGTTTTATTTTACATTAAATTGAATATAAAAGAAAAAAGTACTTATAAAACTTTCGCTTTACAAGAAAAGACGACTCCCATATAACCATGAAATGGTGAGTATCATCATAAAAATGCAAATACCTGTATTGCAACAGAGAAGATGAAGTTCAAATGATGAGACAAAAATAAAAAAAAGTAACGAATCCCAGTAATTGATCATTTCAGTATGAATGAAATAAAGGGCTTTGCTGTCAGGTACTATAATGCAAATTCTTCTACATACTTATAACTCTTAATACATGAAATTTGTAGAGCCACAAAAATAAGATTTTTTAATGATGTAAAAATGTAAAAATATCTAACAGCTGTGCGAAAGTGTTATGTATATGTCTAGACAAAGATGTATCCTAGCTATTCTTAAACTGAAAAATCTATTTCATATATCAAAAGAGCAACACAGGGCACTTTTCAACGTAGAATATAAAGAATATCTTAAAATATAAAGAATATTTTCCTAAATAATAACGTATCGTTGTTAATGCATATGGAATTGCAGAGATTTGTGAAAACCCTTTGGAACCGGTTGCCAAAAAATTATGTATTTGAATTTATGATGTAGGCACCCACTGGATATTTTCTATGGTAGCCTAGGGCATGTGCACACAATAACTTGTCCTAATTGAACGAAATTAAGCATATCTGTATTAGTGACGAAGGTCATGTTTTTCTACAGTTCCATCTTCTTCCCACCTCTCTCTCTCTCTCTCTCTCTATGTCTCTCTGTCTCTGTCTCTGTCTCTCTCTCGTTCACATAATCCCAAATAATTTCCTTTTCTGTATTATAGTTCTCCGAACCACTAAGAACACCATCTTTAATATATATAATTTAAACCTACGCTGGCGCTTACAGATAGGATAGATTTGCTTTAAAGAAATGGAAGCAAAGAGCTGAAATATAGCTATCAACTCCATTCTCTTTCCTCCCCTGTCTTTGAAATCTGCAGTTTCCTGGCCACGACGTGCAGGAGAATCGGATTGGACCGATAAACGCCCCCCACCCTCTTTTTACCCTTTTCTACCTCCTGTTTTCTCTCTCTCTCTCTCTCTCTCTCTCTCTCTCTCTCTCTCTCATACTTCATTACAGAACATTTTTTGTTTCGAGGGAGACGATAATTCGACTGCCACTAGATGGCATTGTTATTATCTCTGAAATATCTCTTTTGCCCTGATCATATGG
>NC_061088.1:69737367-69759867 GCF_015104395.2 Macrobrachium nipponense
AGGCAATGTGGAAGGCACTGAGGATGTCTGGTAAAGAAGAGAATCAGTTAAGAGCGATTAGAAGTAATTTTTCTTGGGCTTTAAGTCATTGTTGCATTGCAGAGTGACTGGTCTGGTACAAGAGTGAGTGCGAGACAAAGTTTGTGTATTATATCGTGTCTGGGACGTTGTTTAATATATTATCGGTGGAGTGATACGAGAGGTCAGAGAAAGGACATCAGATGTAGAACGAAGTTTGTGATAAAAATAGGAATTGTGAAGGTAGTATGGAAAAGCTTTTTGCTGAATGTATGTATGCACGTATGTATATGTATAATATACACATTATATATTTAGACAAATTATATATATACATATATAAATGGATGTATGTGTGTATGTGCCATATACACTGTGAAATGCATTGAGCAATTTCAACCAAACTTGGTATACATATGACTTAGCATCTGGAAAAGAATACTGTGGGGTAAGACATCACTGGCACCAAATATGGAGGGGGGGGGGGGGGGAAGGAAGTGGGAAAGGGGTGAATTGTTAATATAACCGAAAATGACAGATATTTGTGTTAAATCCATAGTTTTCGAGGTCTCTGAGATGAATAGTGACACTCCCAGTGCCCTTTAAGTTCAAGTTCAGGCCCAATAGGAAGGGGTGAAAAGGTGGTGGGAAGGGGGTGGCATGTAAAAATAACCGAAAACTACAGATATTACTTTCTATTCCTTAGTTTTCGAGGTCGCTGAGATGAACAGAGACATTCCCAATGCCCTTCAATTCGAAGTTCAGCCCTAATAAGAATGGGGGTGAAAAGTGGTGAAATATAAAATGTAAAAAATGCTGGGCAATGTAACTGAAGCAACTATCTTAACAGGAGAGAGAGAGAGAGAGAGAGAGAGAGAGAGAGAGAGAGAGAGCGAGAGAGAATCTACAATTTTTTTTGTGGGGGGCGCTGGGCTGGTGTGTGTATAAACTTTATATATATATATTATATATATATATATATATATATATATATATACAGAGGAGAGAGAGAGAGAGAGAGGAGAGAGAGAGAGAGGAAATGTTCTTTAATCAAAATTGCTTGAGGCTTGCATATTTTTAAAATAAAAAGTCATGAAGTCTGAAACGAGAAAAGGAGAAAAACACGGTTTTCATTAGGGGTAAATTTAAAAGCATGCGAAATAGACTGGCCATGAAGAGAAGGAAATATCTGTCAAGTCTTCACTGATAATGATCATTTTTAACAATTTAGACTGCGCGTGGCATGGAGAGACTTCTCAGTGGAGATGATAATTGTGCAATGGTTTTCTGAAACGTGAAATCTTCCTTGTAATTGCATTTTGAAGTATTCGTTATATTTTAATGTAAAAATAACGACATTAGTAGGAAACTGTTTAAATAATAATGGCCTGGTACAAACTAAGAAGAGATTAGGCTTAATGATAAAATAATATATGATTTCTGTACGGGCACATTTATAGTAAGGGTAATTATCAGCGTCACATACGCTTGGTTTACGTTCTCTTTCACAAAGAGCAGTAAATTGCCATTTTCTTAACGCTCAAATCTACAATAACTATAAAAAAAGGAGGCGATTTAAAAGTGTAATATAACCGTTAATTCACGCAAAAATACATTGTAGTTTGTGTGTGTGTGTGTGTGTCTATTGTAAGGAATCTGTGCAAACGATTTCGTTAAAGGCCTTTCATTAATTTCCATATAGGTCTGACTTTTCATTTAGGTCTGCTAAAAGTCAGGTAGTCAAACAGACTGAGTGAACCAAAAATATAATTTACTGTTCAAACCTAATGATAATAATAATATTAATAATAATAATAATGGCTGCCATTGGTCGAATGGCCCCCATTTGTAAATGTACTGCTCTCTTCAATTCAAGGAAAATCGTAAAAAACATTAAAAATATTCTTTTGTAATAGTTCATCGGGACATGCCATATTATTATTATTATTATTATTATTATTATTATTATTATTATTATTATATTATTATTATTATTATTATTATTATTATTATTATTATTATTATATTCCTTTGTCCACTAGAGTATCATTCGCTGGCGTTAAAGTCAGCAAAGACGGTTGCTCTTGTCGTCCACACGTGGTGAATGAGCACTGTTGTGTCAGTTTTCCGATAGATAAAAAAAACTAGCGCTACTCACTGTAAACAAAAACATGTTTTCACAAAGTGATGCTGCAACTGTATCTATGCTCTCTATTTTTCCCTTTTATTATTCACTCCCGATATAGCCGAGGCAACACACCAAGTACGAAGTTGACAAAAATATACGCACGGCAAAGTCAGCTGGACTGGGGAGAGGCTGGGCGCCCTTGTATCACTTCGCTGGATTCTGGGTTTTTACTATTACAGAGCTAATCGATTTTCTACTGGCTTCTGGAATTTGGCGCAGCTACAGCTATGGTTATCGAAGCCAGAAATGCATTAATTTTCTCTTATAATAACTCTGAAAAAATTGATAGGCAAGATGATCGCTTTCAATGACATTAATATCAGTAATGATGCTAATATGAAGAACTAATATGAAGAACATGAAGAACAAATAACTGGGATATTATAACCATGTGAACGGACAAACAGCATCGGACGACATAACGCATAAGAATTTAAATGACCTTACGTACAATATAACATTATGAAACAGTTTTGCGTCAAGTTTTAAGAATGAAAAGGAAGACAGCATTTGTCATAAGAATTTAAATGGCCTTACATACAGTATAACATTATGAAAGTTTTAAATTAGGTTTTAAAAATGAAAAGTAAGACTGCATTTGTCATGACAGAACTGGCTGATTTACAATGTCGGTAGGATCGTGTATACGTAAGTGGAGGTCTGCTTGGAGCAACAAGGAGTTTTAATGACGGCAGTGAATTTGTAGAGATGGCTGTTTGTTTGTGACAAAGCTTACGTAAGAGCAACCAGCTTTCAGACGAGCGTGTGGGATGTGTTTTCGTAGCTGTTTAATATTTATGTCGACGGAACAGCGAGAGAAGTTAGGGAAATAACTTTTAGGAGGTAGTTTGTGGGATTATGGACGTGGCTGCGTACGGATGAAGGGATGTTTACGGATGATACTGGGTTCACACGTGATAGGGAAGACAAGCCGTATACTCTGATCAAAGGCGTGAAAGCGCTTTGAAGACGAACAAGGCGTGATCCGACCTCCAGCAAGATTTTCCCCTCACACATGAGTTGTATTCATTTATATTCCTAACTTTCATCGTAAATTAAAACGTGCTGAAATCTGCGGTCAAATGAAAATTAAAATTAATAAGCTATATTTTATAAGAAATAATTTTTCTGTACTGTTTTACATGCACATTATCCAATTTTTAAATTTTCATTCTAATAAATAAATTATAAATTAATTTTTTACATTTTCACTCTAATAAATAAATCATAAATTTATTTTTTACATTTTCATTCTAATAAATAAATTATAAATATACTATTGCAATACACCACCTGAACACCTGAATTAGCCCTGGTCACTGACCAACCCGAACTATATCCCCACAGAATTACCCGTAATTGGGTAATTTCTTAACTGCCAGCACTACCAACGCTGCAGGTAAACCCCCTTCTACTGAGTTACCTGTGCCACCGTTGGCAACGCTGTTGCCAGGACCGGGCCGGCAGAGCGCTCTCCCTTCAACTGCGTTTTGTTCACTCGAGCGTTAGGACGTTTCCTAGCTCAAGCGAAGATTTTGGTCTTTAGCCCGACCCACAGATTAACCTGCTGTTTTGTTGATGAACTTTGGATTACGTTTTGGACTTCATTTGGACCTCTTCTGGATTTTGGATTTGACTAAAGCGTTGATTGGACTTTTCTATCATGGACACACCTCAGAAAGAAACTTCCCCGGCTGCACCTTTGAAGTCATCCTCATCTGCTACGACTCCAGAACAACCTTGCAGCGGCGATGGGGCAGCTCATCGGTCTTGTAATGCCTACAAGAAGCGGATGAGTACCCTGAAACATGACAGACATTCACGTTGCATTAGTTGTATGGAGGTACAGTGTGGGGTTAAACAGAGATGTCAGGAGTATAGGGACTGGTCATTAGACCAGATGGAGAACTATTTAAAACATAGGAAAACTCTAGCGTCAAAGAATAAGTGTAGGGTGACAGAACCTAAGAAAGTGGAAGAAGAAAGTTTAAAAGCTGTATTATTCAAGAAATTAGAGGATAAGTTGTCATCAAGTATGACTAATCTTTTTACTGAATTGATGGCAAAATTGAATCAGGATAAGGATAGTAATAGGAGTGTGGACTCTAACCACTCTTTTTTCAGCTCTTCTGCCTGTTCCAGAACCAGCCCTAACGGGTGCCGGGGGTTATTGGGAACCGCAAGCCCAAAGGGTAGGATCCGCCGGCCCCCCCGGCGCAGTGCAGGCAGTGTCAGCAGCAGAATTCCCCCTTTCCCCTTAAAGCGTAGTAAAAAGTGTGAATTAGCAATAGGTGAGACCAAGACTGTCAGGGATCCTAGTGTAGAGGTTAAGGATGAGAAGCTGCTAGAGCAGTGCCTTTCGGTTTCAGATTCGGCTATCTTTACAAGATTGGCATTGGATCCGACGGAAGTTCTGTTTCCGTCCTCGTGTTTTCCGAAGGACAAGGATATTAAGTCATCTGTTAAGTCGGTATCGGAAGCGAGACCTGTTGAAAATTTCGAAGCCATCCCTTCTTCTTCAAAAGTTTCCCTTCCAGCGGGTCCTTTTACAGAGTCAGGGGCTGGTGGTAGCCAATTTGATGAAATAACATTTAATTTGGCAGAGTATAACGCTAATATTCTAGGTTTGTCTCAGAATTATAGACTTCTAGTTAGACAGTGCTTTCATATAGGCTTTTCGGACATTTGGGATCATGTCAGTAAGAATTTCCCGGAGTTTTCGGGTGATATGTTGCCGGATTATCAGGGGGGGAGGGGAATTTATATACCTTCTTTCACTTAAAAGAATGGCTTCCTCTTCATCTTCTTCTTCTTCTTCTCCATCTCCTTTTACGTCTGTTTTTCCTTCTATTTCTAATGTTTCTCTCCACCCCATATCTACAATCTCTACCTCTCAAGTTCCTCCTCACTCTTCTCTTTGGGGCATGCCTTAGCTTCGTCTACAACCTGTCGACAGGTTCCCCCGGGTGGTTCGTTCCTGGATGGGTCCCATTCTGAGGTCCCACATTCAGAAGCGGAGGGTCCGCCAAACAGACAGTTAGGCATTTCGGATCCGGTGGGCGGTTCCCCGTCCAAATAGGACGTTGGGTGGTATGATTGGTACTGGTATTGCGGCTACTCCGGTGTTAGGTAGTGGTATGGTTTGCTCAGGTACAAGTGATCTCGCTCCTGGAGCAAGTTTTTCCGCGTTAGTGGGCTCCCCTGCGGTTAGGAACTTATGTAATGTTGCAGGTGTTGCGGCTTCGGAGTTCTCAGGTGTTGGCTCAGGGTATTTGGGGAGGTTAAACGTAGGTGTTTCAACCTCAGTTCCTTTGCAATCTGGTTTGGGTAGATCGGCGGTGCCTTATGCACCGAATTCGTCATCAGGTCTTCAGGATAAGATGATCCATGTGGATGTTTCACACCAGGGGGGGTCGGCCTCAGGCAGGTTTGCTTCGGATTTGGAACACCCAGTATTTGTCAGTGCAACAACTCCACGAGCTGCGTCGGCTCTCTTAGGAGAGAAGGTTCTGGCACAACTGGCTACGGTTGGTGCGGGGATTCTACATGGATTGATTGGTCAGGATTCCAGGTATAAGGATTTATTGAGTTCCCCTCTTTGCAGTCGGGTAAGTTGGAAGTTCGTCCTGTCTCTTGTCCTGCTCCTCTCTGATCGTAGGATCCAGATAGGGAAACGTCGTTGGAAGAAGAAGTCCCTATTGTGGAAGAGAGTTTTCCCCAAGCGGGAGAAAGTGAATATAAAAGGATGGTACAATTTATTCACGATTTTTTTTTCCTCAGTCGAGAGTGGAGGAGGATCCAGTACACCCTATTCAGGCAATGTTCGAGGAATTATATTCCACAAAACCTTCAATACCTCGCACGTCCTGTAAGTTGACTAGGTTTGGTCGGGTGGAGCAGTCCTTGAGAGAGGTGGACATTAGGTTGATTTCTATAGTGGGTTCGGGTAGGCAGGATTCTTCTCTACTTCCACTCAGGAAGAATGTGTATGGAGTAGCGGGTAACCCTTCATCGGGTATAAGAGTTCTCCTGAATGAATCGGTGGAGGCTCTTTTGGGGAGAGTTCCCTCGTCGTCTAGACAGGTAGGAATCACCTTGAGAGAAGCGACCATTTTGGAGGAGACCTTCCGGAACCAGTCCAAAGCTCTCTCACACTCGATGTGGATGTTGTTGGGCTTGATGGGCTTCTTGAAAAGAGATGGGTTCGTTCCATCGGATCCAGTCCTTTTCGATAATCTGATCACATCGGTGTCGATGGGATTGGTTCATCAAGCAAATGTCGCAGCAGCCGGTACAACCTTTATTGGGAAGAAGAGGAGAGACTTACACTTGAGCCATCTTCCCCCCCATTTCCCAGATATCCATAAGAGGGCCCTGTCCAGGGCGCCCCTCGCACTCTGCGACAAACTTCAAAGGGGACGAAGTTGCGGCGATAGTAAACTTCGTCTCTTCAACATCAGCGGTAGAGTGGCAATGATACGGGTTGCAGCACAAGGTGTCAGATCCCCCAAGGGTCCCCATATACCATCACCTGGTAAGCGTACCGGCTCTCGGTCTCCTGTTGGGTCCCCTAAGAAGGTGCAGTTCTCCGCCAAGGTTTCCCCGACGGTAACTTTTAAGCCTTCAGCAGCAAAGAGGGGTTTTCGCAAGTAGGAGATGTTGCCTTCGTTGACACCAGTAGGAGGATGTCTGAACCACTTTGCAAACATCTTGGAGAAGTGGGGCAAGGAGTGTTGGGTTGTGGAGGTCCTGAGGAACAGATACAAGATTCCCTTCTGTTCCGTACTTCCCCTATCTGATGTTCCTATTCATCTGGCCAGTTATTCCCCGCACTCCATCAGGGGTATGGCCTTGGCAGCAGAGATTCGGTCACTTTTAGAGAAGGGAGCGATAGAACCTACTCCCCCTTCGCCGGGGTTTTACAGCCGGATTTTTGTGACCGCCAAGACGGGAGGTTCATGGAGACAAATTATAGACTTGTCGGGTCTCAATCAACTGGTGGTTTCTACAAAATTCCACATGGAAACTTCCCAATCTGTGCTGAGGTCGGTTTGAGAGATGACTGGATGATTTTGGTGGACCTCAAGGACGCCTATTTCCACATTCCTGTACATCAGGAATCTCGGAAGTTCCTTCGATTCTCAGGTCCATCCGGAACTTTCCAGTTCAAAGTCCTCCGCTTTGGGTTGACCACTGCACCTCAGGTGTTTACGAGGGTAATGTCTCCGATATCTGTGATAATGCATCATCGAGGATTCAGAATGAGGAGGTATCTCGATGATTGGCTCATTCAGGCTTCGTCGAGAGAGGAAGCGTTAAGAGCAAGGGATTTCCTGTTACAACTGTGCCAAAGGTTAGGAATAAGAATCAACCTAGAGAAGAGTTTCCTTTCACCATCACAAATAAAGTCATATCTAGGTACGACGATTCAAACTCGTCATTTGAGGGCTTTTCTGACACAAGAGCGAGTGCTTTCTATCCTCAGTCAAATAGAAAGCTTCAGGTCACAGAGGGCTCAACCAATGAGCAAATGGAGAAGTTTGTTGGGTAGGATGTCCTCTCTCTCCCTTATTGTTCCAGGATCTCGTCTCCAGATGCGCCCTCTGCAGGCATGTCTCAGGAATCTTTGGGACTTTCGGGAAGAGAGTGCAGTGGTAATCTGGGACGATTCCTGTCTAGAGGGTCTTCGGTGGTGGTCAGAAGAATCTCATCTGACCGCCATCGTAAGTCTGGCCCCTCCGATTCCGGATGTTCATCTATATAAAGATGCCTTGGATCAATGTTGGGGTGCAACCTTAGAGGAAACTCAGGCTAAGGGCCTTTGGAGGGATCCGGATCGGGAGGAATCGATAAATTACCACGAGTTGAGAGCAGTAGAGAAATCACTAACACGGTTTTCAGAGTTGGTTGGGGGAAAAGTGGTAGCGCTTTTCTCGGACAATATGATGGCGTTGGCTTACCTGAGGAAACAAGGGGGAACAAGGTCGGCAAAGTTAAATATGATCGTACAGAGGATACTTCGGTGGTGCGAATTGCATGGGGTTTCTCTCCTTCCCAGTTCATAGCGGGGAAACTAAACGTATTGGCGGGTGCTTTGAGTCAGTCAAGAGAAGTACTAGGGGGCGAGTGGACGTTAGTACAAGAGGAAGCCCAACTCTTGCTAAAGAGATGGCCGGCTTCAGTAGACCTTTTCACCACAAGACTGAATTTTCGACTTCCAACCTACTTCTCCCCGATAGCGGATCCCATGTTGTGCGGGACAGATGCGATGCTCCACTTGTGGGACAACCTACAGGTGTACACTTTTCCCCCCTTTGGATTAATACATCAGGTATTAGGGAAACTAAGAAGCAGTACGGGGATTCAAATGACTCTTATACCTCCGTTTTGGCCCCAGAGACCGTGGTTCCCAGATCTCCTAGAAATGTTAGAGGAACCTCCTGTGATCCTTCTGAAAAGGAGAGATCTACTCAGACAACCCCATTTTCATTATTATCATCAGAACCTGCGCATGCTCAACCTAGCTGCATGGAGACTATCCAGCGAGCGGCGCGCAGTTCGGGGCTCTCTAAGGAAGTGGCTCGCCAGCTTTCCCTATGTCTAAGAAAGTCTACTAGAAAACTCTATCAAGTTAGGTGGGCAATGTACAGGAGCTGGTGTAGGAAGGAAGGACATAGTATCTCTCGTCCTACCATTGCGAAGATTGCGGATTTCCTCCTGTTTCTCAGGAAACACAAGAAGTTGTCATACTCGACTATAACGGGATATAGGTCTATGATGAGTAGTACGTTCCGGTTTCATCTCTCGGAATTGTCTAACAGCAGGGTATTGCACGATCTCCTAAGGTCGTTCAAAATTGAACACCCTATGATACGGCTTCGGGCCCCTTCGTGGGATTTAGCGGCAGTTTTAAATGTGCTGAGGTCTTCAAGTTACAAGCCCTTAGAAGAGTTTTCCCTGAGGGAACTGACAAAGAAAGTCTTGTTCTTGGTTTCGCTTGCTACAGCGAAGAGAGTGGGAGAGATAGAAGAAGTATCTAGGACAGTATCGTTTTTAGGTAGGGATATCTTTCTCTCATACATACCGGAATTTGTCGCCCAATTGGAATCGGAAACCAATCCCCTGCCAAGAGCATTTAAAGTCTCCTCTCTGGAGGATTTTGTTGGAAACGACGAACTAAAGATACGCATTTGTCCAGTCCGTGCACTAAAGATATATTTGGCACGCACAGAAAAGCTCTTGCCTCATCCGCGGACGTTATTTGTGTCACCTAGGAATCCCTCTAGAGCTATTTTGAAGAATGCGGTCAGCGTTTTCCTACGGGAAGTTATTACTCAGGCTTCAGGTAACATTTCTGCTGATCGCGGCAGCAGTGATTCTTGCCCAAGAACACAATCTATTAAAGGAATACCTCTTCGGCTTTCCTAAGGAACAATTCAGTGTCATCGATTTTGGAAGCAGTAACCTGGAAATCGGCTTCTGTCTTCGCGTCTTTCTACCATAAGGACACTCAGTTCGCTTCGATGGAGGGTTACTCGCTGGGACCTTTCGTAGCCGCTAAGTTCACACATCGAGTATTTGTGAACAGAGGGGGGCTAATTGCCTTAGGTCTGTAGCTTAGCAAAAGTTTTTTTTTCCCCGTTTTGTTTTTCTTCATTAATGGTACACATTATCAGAAAAATAGGTAGGCAGATAGCATGGATGAACGGCGACGACGACGACGACGACTCGCCCGGCCTGCTTCTTCAACGGCAGCTCCTCCTCCATACATGAGAGGCCTTTTCCCCTCCACACATGCGAGGTAATGAATACCACTTGGGAGGTCATCTAGACAGAGACGAGACCTGACTGACGAAACTGACACAAGGTACTCTCTCCGCCGGAAATCTCATCCAAAGATCTGAATATACGGGTGAGTTACAATGCATCGTAGGTGAAACTGAGTTACCTGCGCATGATTGCGTAAGGGGTCGGGCTGATTGTGATTGAACCCACCTCCTTCTAAATGTTGTTAATCGGGCTAATTCAGGTATTCAGGTGGTGTATTGCAATATGAAGTTTTCATTATAAAACTAATATTGTAATACTTACCAGAATGACTCCCACCCTCCTCCCCTCTTCAAAGATTAGTGATTAGTGCAATTGAAGGGAG
Organism: Macrobrachium nipponense; assembly: GCF_015104395.2. Lineage (NCBI taxonomy): Eukaryota > Metazoa > Arthropoda > Malacostraca > Decapoda > Palaemonidae > Macrobrachium > Macrobrachium nipponense. The sequence goes on from NC_061088.1 coordinate 69,747,726, forward strand.
AGCGCTCTGCCGGCCGGTCCTGGCAACAGCGTTGCCAATGGTGGTACAGGTAACTCAGTAGAAAGGGGTTTACCTGCAGCGTTGGTAGCGCTGGCAGTTAAAAAATTACCTAATTACGGGTAATTCTGTGGGGATATAGTTCAAGTTGGTCAGTGACCAGGGCTAATTCAGGTGTTCAGGTAAGTATTACAATATTAGTTTTATAATGAAAACTTCATATCTTAAAGTAGTTGTAGGCTTACTCCCCGAGTAAGCGAAAAGCGAAAAAGTGACTTTAGCGAAAGAAGAATGCAAGGGTAAACAGGAACTAGAGAGACAGATTAAGACCTTAATGTAAAAGGCGGAGGAATGGAAAGTGGTTGAATAATACATACAGAACACCAGAATATTTATGTGAATTATAAAATAAGGTGGTGTAAGGAGAGCATCCAAAGAAGCGAACGTTGATTTAGATGAAAGAATTTTTCTTTAGCAAACTTTCATTTACGAATATGTAGTAAATGTGTCCTGTGCAAATGAAAGATAAAAGTGTGAAGTTGCTAAGATCAACATGTTGCTGTGAAAAAAAAAAAAAAACGCATTGTTGGCAAAAGACGAATTTAAATGGTTGAAATAGGTGAAAATTTAAATCAGTGGTTGGTCATGATGACACACTCATCAAAAGTCTGTATAATTAGGATTATTTTTAATAGATGAAGGAGAAAGAGGCATTGAAAATCTTCAGTTTTCTTAGGACTTTCATCCACTTGCCAATGAGCGTTTGTGTGTGCGTGTGTGCGCGCGCGTGTGCGTATGTAGGAAAGGGAAGGAGTAGCAAATGCATGAGGACAGACATTTTGATACTGATAACACACGCGCGCGCACACACACACACACACACACACATATATATGTATGTTATATTATATATATATATATATATATATATATATATATAATATATATATATATATATATACACACACATAAATATGAACGGCAAATATCTAAATTGGGTTAACATAATTTGTTAAATTTGGACTTACTCAGAAAAGCTGCACACAGAGTCATGCTCACTTGTGAAAGAATAATGTAAAAATTGTTTATGAGAACTAATATATTCTGTAAAAATTACGGAAATGAAATATGAACCAACAGGCCGATATTACGACAATGCCATTCACCGACCGCACTAATTGCCTAACTGAATACCAAAGTCATATGCCAAAAAAATATTAGAAAGTATTACTGACGGCAAGTTTGACTTTGATTCTGTCGTTTTAACAGCTGTTAATAATACTGTGTATACATATACGGATGTACTTGATACACACACACGCACATACAGAATAAGAAAAATGATCATTACCTGTCATGGCCACCCTACAATGTAAACAAGAAGACAACACTGCCCCCCCCCCCCCCTTTTTAACATACGTAATTGTAATTTTATACTTTCTAAATAACAAGTTATGACTAAGAAAAGAAAATTAAAATTTTTTTTTTTTAAAGGTGGCTCTCCTCTTTCACAGATGCATATTACATCATACTACTTGTTAACTATGAAAGAAATATCTTCATTAATAGGCGTCAGGTATTTATCTTAATGAAATTTAAATTTGCCAAATAAATATGGAGTTACATGAAATCGCTCAGGAACTTATAAAGGAAAATATATGAAATAAACAAGCATATACTGCTTCCATAAATCCCGAATAGAAATCTCGGTGATTCACTGACCTGTTACAAGCTTCTGGTTGAAACATATTACTGTTAATATCACTCATAAATTTACATAAATCATCCGTCTAATTGTGTTGGTTCATGGCAAAAATAGACAGCCAAGGACTTAAGGTCTGTTCTGTATATATGATAATAATAGGACTCCCACAAGAATTTTAGTCCCATAACACCTGCCCGACGATGTCCTTCCGGGTTTCAGGACGAAAATTGCAAGAAGAAGAAGATGAAGAAGAAGGAGAGAGAGAGAGAGAGAGAGAGAGAGAGAGAGAGAGAGAGAGAGAGAGAGAGAGGGTGGGGGGAGCAGGCGCCCCTGAGCAAGAGGAATCCAGAATGAGTCATTTAGTATCTTCTGTCGATTAGGCCTAAGATCCAATTTGTACTGCATTTTGTATATTATATTCAATTTGACAAATGCCATGGTTTTGACATGACTCCCCCATTTGGGCCTTTAATAGCCAATTTGAGTACAGAAGAAAAGTCAGTAATAAGAAGAATAGAGAAACTTCTGCACAAAATAAACGCGGCTGAAATAGCCATTATTTTCAATAAAACCTGCAATAATAATAATAATAATAATAATAATAATAATAATAATAATAATAATAATAATAATAATAATAAATCTACTCAATGCTTTGTCTGATTTCATCGTATCTTCAGGGGGTGATATCGTCCCGAGTTTAAAATACAATGAACTACAAAACGCACACGCGCACACACATATATATGCAAATATACACACACGCAAACATATATATGCATATATAATATATGTATATATAATATATATGTGTGTGTGTGCGCACGCGCGCGCGAATGCACATACATTATTTGCAATGATAAACACCCTGAATGTAACAACTTAAGAAAGGGAAAAAACACGTCTATACCAAACATGGCTTCACCCAGAAATGAGAACCGATTACCTGGTGGGCATAAGGTGTAAAATTCAATTATTCCCAATATACAATAAAGGGTTAACGACCTGTCAAGTGTAATCCTCCATAACTATTAATATCAAATCACTTAAAACGCCTACAGTTCGCCGTCATCTCATAATTACCAATCAGGCAGGTAATCATTAGCTTAATCTTATTATCATATGCGAGGAGTGGGTTTGACAGAGAGTCTTTGTCTCACCTTTCCGTGGTTGATTGTCATATTAATATGAGTTCATACAAATCTCATAATAATAGCACGAGTCGCGAAAATGGGGAAGAAATCCAGAATGGTGTAAATGTTAATATAGATTAGAAATATGTTATATGTTATATATATTATATATAAAATATATTTATATATATATATATAATATACATATATATATATAATATATAATTATATATATATATATAGATATATATATATATATATATAATAAAAGGAGCCCATAAAAACACCAAAATATAGAGAAAAAAGTACTATATTTCAGAGACTGCTGTCTCCCTCTTCAGGTAGATAAATGAGAAAAGTTTACAGAAAAGGTGGTATTTATACCAAGAGGTCCATCCACAAACAAGCCATTTTAAGTCACCCCGCTGATAATCTTCCTTTAATCTTCTTAAGGGTTGGTTGAATGAAGACGTTGTCGATCGTGTCCGAAATCCATGCTCCTTTTGAGATGTTCATTACCTGCCTCTCTTTTATTAAGGCCGATTCCATCATTTGACTCTTGTACCGGCAGTTGCTGCTATAAATTACACGTGACAAATTCCAGTTTATTCTATGGTTATGTTCATTTATATGGTTGAAAATAGCCGAGTTCTGTTGTCCATACCTAACTGACCGTTTGTGTTGTATTAATCTCTGGGGAAGGGATTTACCTGTAAATCCGATGTAAGATTGGTCACAGTCCTGGCATGGGATTTCGTATACCCCAGAGTCCTTTGGAGATGTCTTTTGTTGGACGTTAGTCAGGGATTTGGCTAAGGTGTTTGGGTAAGTAAATACAAAAGGGTTCGATTTTCCGAGGGGGTTGGTTATTCTCTTAATCGTGTCCAGGTGGGGAATTATTATTTTATTGTTGGGTGTATCTCTGGTCTTGTCTTTAGGGGGTCGGTAGATACGTGGATGATATCCTAACATTTTGGGATAATAGGTGGGGCAATTTCAATGAATTCCTCTCGAAATTGAACACATTAGTGCCCAGCATCAAATTTAAAGTTGAATGGGAAACAGACAACAAAATTCCTTTTCTTGATGTTTTAATAATCAGAGATACGACAGAATACAAATTTACCATATACAGAAAACCAACGTTCTCACTTTCATACATTCACTACTTTAGCTATCATGACATTACTATCAAGATAGGTGTAGCTAGTAACTTGTTCTTAAGAGCCTTACGAATTTGTTCCCCAGAATTCCTGGAAAAAGAATTTGAACTAATTCGCAAGCAACTTTCATCGTCTTTTAAAACTATCCTGACCAATTAATTGAGAAAGCAACTTCACAAAGCAAACGTAATTTTCTACCGACCCCCTAAAGACAAGACCAGAGATACACCCAACAATAAAATAATAATTCCCCACCTGGACACGATTAAGAGAATAACCAACCCCCTCGGAAAATCGAACCCTTTTGTATTTACTTACCCAAACACCTTAGCCAAATCCCTGACTAACGTCCAACAAAAGACATCTCCAAAGGACTCTGGGGTAATACGAAATCCCATGCCAGGACTGTGACCAATCTTACATCGGATTTACAGGTAAATCCCTTCCCCAGAGATTAATACAAGACAAACGGTCAGTTAGGTATGGACAACAGAACTCGGCTATTTTCCATCCATATAAAAATGAACATAACCATAGAATAAACTGGAATTTGTCACGTGTAATTTATAGCAGCAACTACCGGTACAAGAGTCAAATGATGGAATCGGCCTTAATAAAAGAGAGGCAGGTAATGAACATCTCAAAAGGAGCATGGATTTCGGACACGATCGACAACGTCTTCATTCAACCAACCCTTAAGAAGATTAAAGGAAGATTATCAGCGGGTGGTGACTTAAAATGGCTTGTTTGTGGATGGACCTCTTGGTATAAATACCACCTTTTCTGTAAACTTTTCTCATTCATCTACCTGACAGAGGGAGACAGCAGTCTCTGAAATATAGTACTTTTTTCTCTATATTTTGGTGTTTTTATGGGCTCCTTTTATTAGATGAAATTCTGTTGTTACAGAACATTTTTACCAGTTCATATATATATATATATTTTATATATATATATATATATATATATATCTAATATATATAATATATATATAAAAATATATATATATATATACGTATATAATATAAGAGGATAGTTCTGTGAAAACGAGAATCGAGTACGGAGGGAAAGCTTTCGTTTGTAGTACATATATTTCTGAAATATATATATATTATATATATATATATATATATATATATATATATATAATTTATATATATATATATATATAATTTACACCACTGCACTATGGATTTCTTCACCAATATGTGTTCTCTCATAATTCAACTTCATGCATATATGTATGTATATATATATATACATATATATATACGTATATCTCACTACTGAATGTGCAAGACGTGAGCGATTTTTTTTCGATACTAGTCTTTCTTACTCTGCTGAATGCTATAATATCTATTTTTCGGCTGGATGAGAGAGAGAGAGAGAGAAGAGAGAGAGAGAGAGAGAGAGAGAGAGAGAGACTATCCCAAAATCCATGAGATCTTTCAGGATAAGACCACGAATCACTCATATGGAAATCAGTCCCAAAGAGAGAGAGAGAGAGAGAGACAGAGAGACAGAGAGAGAGAGAGAGACCTTACAGACCTTACAGACCTTACAGTTCGTTCGGGTTGCCCCAGGTCCCTCAGTGTGAGGCACCTCTAATGTCTACCAGAGAGTTGCTAGTACATCTTCCGGTATATTTTGCATCTTCCAATCTTGGATGGTCTAGGATGCAGTTTAGATATTTGTCGAGCTTATTCTTAAACACATCTACGCTCACTCCTGATATATTCCTCAGATGAGCTGGCAACGCATTGAATAGACGCTGCATTATCGATGCTGGTGCGTAGTGGATTAATGTCCTGTGTGCTTTCCTTATTTTTCCTGATATTGTTTTGGGCACTATTAATCTACCGCTGCTTGCTCTTTCTGATATTTTTAGTTCCATGATATTTTCTGTTATTCCTTCTATCTGTTTCCATGCCTGAATTATCATGTAGCGTTCTCTTCTCCTTTCTAGACTATATAATTTTAATGATTGTAGTCTTTCCCAGTAGTCAAGGTCCTTAACTTCTTCTATTCTAGCTGTAAAGGACCTTTGTACACTCTCTATTTGTGCAATATCCTTTTGATAGTGTGGGTACCATATCATATTGCAATATTCAAGTGGACTACGAACATATGTTATAAAGCATAATCATGTGTTCAGCTTTTCTTGTTTTGAAGTGCCGTAACAACATTCCCATTTTTGCTTTACATTTTGCCAAAAGAATTGCTATTTGATCATTGCATAACATGTTCCTATTCATCATCACACCAAGGTCTTTAACTGCTTCCTTATTTGTGATTGTCTCATTATTAGGTCCCCTATATGCATATAGCTTTCCTTCTCTGTCTCCATAATTTATTGATTCAAATTTATCAGAGTTAAATACCATCCTATTTTCCTCTGCCCAATCATATACTTTGTTAAGGTCTCTTTGTAGAGCGTTCCTATCTTCATCACAAGTAATTTCTCTACTTATTCTTGTGTCATCAGCGAAACTACTCACTACCGAATCCTTCACATTACTGTCTATGTCTTCAATCATAATAACAAACAGTATTGCAGCTAACACCGTACCTTGTGGCACACCGGATATTACCTTGGTTTCATCCGATTTCTCATCGTTTGCAATAACTATCTGTTTTCTGTTGTGTAAAAATTCTTTTAACCATCTTCCTATTTTATCTACGATATTGTGTTTTCTAATTTTCTTCGCTAATATATTATGGTCTACTTTGTCAAAAGCTTTTGCAAAGTCTAGATAAACCACATCTGTTTCATTTCCGCTTTTCATATTTTTGAATATGTTCTCACGGTGGACTAACAGTTGGGTTTGTGTACTTTTTCCGGGTACGAAACCGTGTTTTCCGTCCTATATTAAAACAAATTATTTTTTATTAAATGTTTCATAATATTTTTCTTCATTACCCTTTCATACACTTTCATAATATGTGATGTTAGACTCACAGGCATATAATTACTTGCCTCAAGTCTTGATCCACTTTTGAAAGTAGGGGTGATATATGCTAATTTGTGCTCATCATAAATCTTGCCTGTATCTACACTTTGTCTTAATAATATTGCAAGTGGCTTTGCGATAGAATGAACTACTTTCTTTAACATAATAGTAGGGATTCCATCAGGCCCTGCAGCAGCTCCATTTTTAATTTCATTAATTGCCTGCACAATATCAGCTTCATTAATTTCTATGTCAGCTAGATATTCACTATTTTCGTCCCTTACTTCTATATCATTATCTTCATTATCTATTCTAGGGGTGAATTCTCTCATATATCGTTCTGCCAGTATGTTTACCTTACAGACCTTACATCTTGTTCGGGTTGCCCCAGGTCCCTCAGTGTGAGGCACCTCTAATGTCTACCAGAGAGTTGCTAGTACATCTTCCGGTATATTTTGCATCTTCCAATCTTGGATGGTCTGGGATGCAGTTTAGATATTTGTCGAGCTTATTCTTAAACACATCTACGCTCACTCCTGATATATTCCTCAGATGAGCTGGCAACGCATTGAATAGACGCTGCATTATCGATGCTGGTGCGTAGTGGATTAATGTCTGTGTGCTTTCCATTATCCTGGTATAGTTTTGGGCACTATTAATCTACCTCTGCTTGCTCTTTCTGATATTTTTAGTTCCATGATATTTTCTGCTATTCCTTCTATCTGTTTCCATGCCTGAATTATCATGTAGCGTTCTCTTCTCCTTTCTAGACTATATAATTTTAAGAATTGTAGTCTTTCCCAGTAGTCTAGGTCCTTAACTTCTTCTATTCTAGCTGTAAAGGACCTTTGTACACTCTCTATTTGTGCAATATCCTTTTGATAGTGTGGGTACCATATCATATTGCAATATTCAAGTGGACTACGAACATATGTTTTATAAAGCATAATCATGTGTTCAGCTTTTCTTGTTTTGAAGTGCCGTAACAACATTCCCATTTTTGCTTTACATTTTGCCAACAGAGTTGCTATTTGATCATTGCATAACATGTTCCTATTCATCATCACACCAAGGTCTTTAACTGCTTCCTTATTTGTGATGGTCTCATTATTAGGTCCCTTATATGCATATAGCTTTCTTTCTCTGTCTCCATAATTTATTGATTCAAATTTATCAGAGTTAAATACCATCCTATTTACCTCTGCCCAATCATATACTTTGTTAAGGTCTCTTTGTAGAGCGTCCTATCTTCATCACAAGTAATTTCTCTACTTATTCTTGTGTCATCTGCGAAACTACTCACTACCGAATCCTTCACATTATTGTCTATGTCTTCAATCATAATAACAAACAGTATTGCAGCTAACACCGTACCTTGCGGCACACCGGATATTACCTTGACTTCATCCGATTTCTCGTCGTTTGCAATAACTATCTGTTTCTGTTGTGTAAAAATTCTTTTAACCATCTTCCTACTTTTATCCACGATATTGTGTTTCTAATTTTCTTCGCTAATATATTATGGTCTACTTTATCAAAAGCTTTTGCAAAGTCTAAATAAACCACATCTGTTTCATTTCGCTTTTCATATTTTTTGAATATGTTCTCACGGTGGACTAACAGTTGGGTTTGTGTACTTTTTCCGGGTACGAAACCATGTTGTCCTTTTTATTAAACAAATTAGTTTTTATTAAATGTTTCATAATATTTTTCTTCATTACCCTTTCATACACTTTCATAATATGTGATGTTAGACTCACAGGCCTATAATTACTTGCCTCTAGTCTTGATCCACTTTTGAAAGTAGGGGTAATATATGCTAATTTGTGCTCCTCAATAAATCTTGCCTGTATCTACACTTTGTCTTAATAATATTGCAAGCGGCTTTGCGATAGAATGAACTACTTTCTTTAACAAAATAGCAGGAATTCCATCAGGCCCTGCAGCAGCTCCATTTTTAATTTCATTAATAGCCTGCACAATATCAGCTTCATTAATATCTATGTCAGCTAAATATTCACTATTTTCATCCCTTACTTCTATATCATTATCTTCATTATCTATTCTAGGGGTAAATTCTCTCTATATCGTTCTGCCAGTATGTTGCAAATTTCCTTTTTTTCATTCGTTAATCTCCCTTCAATTCTCAGAGGGCCTATTTCTATTCTTCTTTTATTCATCTTCTTCGCATATGAGTATAATAGCTTGGGGTTTTGCTTGATATTTAATAGGGTTTTTTCTTCCAAGTCCCGTTTTTCATTTTCTTTTGATTGTATAATCTTTTGTTCTGCATTTTCTATCTTACTTTTTAGTTTCTATAAAACTTTCCATGCATTTTTTTCTTTTGCAAGACCTTTTTTCCACTTTTCTGATTTTCTGGAACAAGATCCTTCTGTCTCTTGGTATGCATGAATGATGTTTACTTTTCTTCTTCGGTATATATTTTTCCACTATTTTCTCCAATATTTTATATAATATCTCCGTATTTACCCTTATGTCATCACTTACGAAAATGTTATCCCAATCTTTGTTTAATTCTTCAGAGAGAGAGAGAGAGAGAGAGAGAGAGAATCCTTCAGCCCTCATCGATAAACTATCCATAAAAGACAAAAGAAAAGAAAAGAAAAGAGAAGAAAAAAAAAAAAGACAGGACAAAACAACTCTTGCTTTAATAGCTGAGAGCGACATTCTCTTACTTGAAAGCAAAAGATTATCTTGACCGTCATCGCTCTTGCTTAATGACTCCCAAAAAGTTGTGTCCAAACTTACTGGAAAAAGATTTACGAAGCCATTTAAAAGCGGCTCTGTCCCAAGGCCGACTGGGCTGCAAGATTAACTTAATTTGCATGGAGGAGGAGGAGGAGGAGGAGGAGGAGGAGGAGGCTCTGTTTGGTCGGGCTTTTGCGATGCTTTTGGGATAAAACTTTTATGCATAATTTGCCGCCTGCTCTGCGCTTACGGCAGCTTGAAAGAAGAGAGACTCTGCTTGTAAAGAGAAGCTCCCCTCTTACACCTCTTATCGTACGAAGATGGTTTAGGAGTCAGTCTCGAGATGGTCTTAAAATATCATTTTCTGTTCTTTACAGTAAGCAGGAGAAGGGCGGGGGTGGGGGAGAGAGGAGGAGGAGGAGGGTAAAAAGAAGAAGGGAGAGGGGAGAGGAGGAGGAGGATGAGGAGGAGTGGGAGGTAAAAAAGAAGGGGGAAGAGGAGATGGAGGCGGAGGAGGAGGAGGGTAAAAGAGAGGAGGCGAAGGGAGGAGGAGGAAGGGAGGTAGGGTAAAAAAGGAAGGGGAAGGAGGAGTGGATGCAAAAAAAGGGGGGAAAGGGAGAGGAGGAGGCTCAGGAGGAGTGGGAGGTAAAAAAAAGGGAGAAGAGGAGGTGGAGGCGGAGGAGGAGGGTAAAAAAGGAGGAGGCGGAGGAGGAGGAGGGAGGGTAGAAGAGGAGGAGGAGGGGAAGAAGGAGTTGTGGAGGAGTGGAAGATAAAAAGAAGGGAGAAGAGGAGGAGGATGAGGAGGAGGTAAAATGAACAAGAAGGGGTAGGGGAGATGAGGAGGGGTAGTGGGAGGTAAGAAGAGGAAGAGGCGAATGAGAGAGAGAGAGAGAGAGAGAGAGAGAGAGAGAGAGAGAGAGAGAGAGAGACGTCTCGTAAGTGAAGATGTTGATGGAGAGGAGAGAGATAATTGGGCGAGGGCGTACGAAGAGGAAGAGGTGGGTGGAGTAAGAATCAGCGAGGGGGAGAGGAGGGGGAGGGGAGAAGGGGTAGATTAGAAATAGAAGGGGGGAGGAAGATAAAATAAATTAATAAAATTAATAAATAGCTCCAGAGTTATATACTTCAATTTAACTCGATTTATTTACTTCAAATTAACACCAAATAATAACAATGAGCAATCGTTAAAAAACGAGAGAGAGAGAGAGAGAGAGAGAGAGAGAGAGAGGATATGTTAATTCAGAGAAATTAACTAACGCCAGATAAAGAGAATCAGACATAGAAGATATTGTACTGCACGAAACCAAGTATAAAGAATTGAGAGAGAGAGAGAGAGAGAGAGAGAGAGAGAGAGAGAGAGGAGAGGATATGTTAATTCAGAGAATTAACTAACGTAATATAATGAGAATCAGACAGAAGATATTGTACTGCACGAAACCAAGTATAAAGAGTTGAGAGAGAGAGAGAGAGAGAGAGAGAGAGAGAGAGAGAGATATGCTGGCCTCGTGTTCCTTGAGTAATAATGAAGTCTAAAGTCTGTAGGATTGTGGAGGATGCGTCCAGGAGATAAATATCCTGGTAGTTATAATTCACACTGAGGTAATTACGGCTGGGGTAACATCAAAGGATCCCAACCGACAACTGGCTTCGGAAACTCCAATGGATGCTCCATTTTTTTTTTTAATCAATGTTCCTTTTTTTATCACTTGACGATTTTATTTTTCATTTTTGTTTTTATCGAGTTAACGTCTCTCTCTCCATATCTAAATCACTCTCCGGTTTAAAGATTTAATGTATTGTGTCAATAAAACGTCTCTCTCTCTCTCTCTCTCTCTCTCTCTCCACTGTTTAGTAAAGTTCAGTTTTTGTGTCAGTAAAACATCATCGTTACTCTTCTCTCTCTCTGCTTTTCAAAAACCTATATATATCTAGTTTCCGTACATCACAATATCGTCTATGCCTGTTTCTCATTACCTTACGTAGTTAATCAGTTTCTCGGAACTAAAAATATTCTCCCTCTTCAAATATTATTTTATATTCCCTTTTTCAACTGCACTTTATTAATTCCTACGAATTTACACACATTAATCGTCCTTATGTCCGCCTATCCGCCTACCAACTCCCTTCCACATATACAACCCCTCAGCCACCCTCTCTCTCTCTCTCTCTCTCTCTCTCTCTCTCTCTCTCTCTCTCTCTCTCTTTATTCTTTATACTTGGTTCCATTCAGTACAATATCTTCTATGTATGTTTTTCACAATCTTACGTAATAAGTTAGTTTCGCTAAATTAACACGCCCTTTCTCGCTATATTTCTATTCACATTCCTTATTAAATTACACTTTATTATATTGTATACACACACACATATATGTAGAATCTACTGGCCACTTTTACCAGATACATTTGTAAATGTATTAGCCACCATGCCCCCATTTTTGAAGTTGGATCTCGACTCGAGGCTTTGTAATGACAAGCGTCTCTT